>NW_025866779.1:0-3071 GCF_002878395.1 Capsicum annuum
AAAATAATTGAGATTAATTCATTAACATATAGGATTCATTATACTTATATTTTAAAAATTTACTAAGTAATAAACTATTTTATATTTAATTCAGTGTCATCGTCAATACACAATACTAAGTAGCATAGAGTATAATAATACACGTCTTATCAAGGAAATTTGAAATTTATTTTTCAATCACTGTAGACACGTGATTTTTTTATCTTCAATATGCTTATCAATATTCAATACTTATATTTATATTTAATCTGATATATTTTTTTTATTCTTATTTTATTTTATTGTAATAATTTTTTGTTAGAAATAAATAAATAATAATAATAATAAATAAGTAAATAACTAAATAAAGTTAATGTTGAGAATTTTGATTATATTTTTATTCTAATTTTAAAAATAATATAAAATTTAAAAATATTTTTCTTTTCTCAATTTTAATAAATAAACTAGTAGTTTTAATATTATTTTATTATATTAATTTAACTATTTGTAAATTTTATTATATTTTTATTAAATATAAAATTAATTAGTTATTATTATATTTATTATTATTATTATTATTATTTATTGTCATTATTATCATATTTTAAGAAAATAAATAAATAAATAAATTTTAAAATTTAAATTTTAAATCTCCCACCCTCATCTCCAATTAACTGTTCCCCCCTTAAATCCTTTATTTAAGGATTCTTATACGTACTTTAATAGGTACTGAGATTTATTATCAGATTTGGACAGTAAAGAAAATTAGAGAAAACAGAGAAAACATAAGACATTGAAAAACAAACCAGAGAGGAAAAAATAAAAAATAAAGGGGAGAAAGAGTCAGGATTCGAGTTTCAAAATTTCACTTGAGGATTTTGGTGACGACTTCGTGTTTCTATTCAACTTCTTAACACATGTTTCATTTTTGATCCTATGTAATTTTTGCATAAACTTTATTGCACATAAAAAATTTGAATAAAGTTGTTTAAGTGATTTTATATATTGTTCATAATGTGTTGTTAGGTGAATGTATATGTTATTATGTCTTATATAGTAAATCATTGAGTGTTATGCATAATGTGTTAAGTTAAATTCAGAACAAAGAAAATAGCAGAGAAAAGAAAAAATGGGTATGTTACAATTTCACACACAGTCACCTGCATATTCACATTCACCAGAAGCATACGTTGTTCACTAAATCACAAATACATTCATGCACACACCCAGTAACACACACAATACACTCAACAAAAACATACACTTACATACGCAACTTTTTTCACCGATCAATAATACATGTTCTTCACCGATATATATACATATACACACCGGAAAAGAGCAAGAATCAAATAGAAAAGAAATTGAGAGGGAATAGAAAAACAGAGAGAGTAAAAATGAGAAAGATTGACACAGGTCACCGTCTCGACCGTTAATCAATCGTCGATTCTGACCCAAAGTGTTTCTCCAACCAGTCATGAACTAAACATCATTAGTAACAACCATAAAGATCGCCGCCAGCCGTGTCTCCATCTATCCGACAACATCAGCCAACACTGGCCGGCAACCAACGACGGCGCCCTTCCCCCTTCCTCCTTCTTCCCCATCGCCGATCAACCACTATGGTTGAGAAACCGTTGCTGCTTTCCCTTCTTTTTTCCCAACGATCGATGAATTTTATTGTACTGTTGACCACAATCACGGCGTCTCATATCCCATCGTAAAACGACGATAATTCGCTGGAATCACCATCCCCAGTGAACACCCGTCGCTGGCACCTTCTCCGACCAATACCTCGGGGATCCAGCAACATTTACTCCAGATTAGCCGCTGCACCGTCTCCCTTTCCCCATACAGTCGCTCTTTTGTGTAGTTCACAAAGTATTTTGTGAAATTTTTTATATTTATGAAAAAAAATTTGACGTAATCTTTTGATTTAATTTATGGGCCTTTAAAATCTCCTATTTAATACGCTTCTGCTTTTTTTTTTTATTTGAATGTATCTCTGATTGATTTTCTTTAAGAAGATTAAGTTTGACATTATAATAAATATTAGTATGGTATAAGTAGTTGTGTATATTTTATTATCTATTATGTTTGTTATTATATTTATATTTATTCATTATCATTAATAGATTTTGAGAATTACTTTTGTTAAATTAATCAATTAATCATCCTAAATGAATTTTGTTCAAATTTATTATTAAAATTAAGTAGCATTTCGAATATATAAAATTATTATAAATTTATAAAAAATTAAATCAATATTTTAATATTAGACAAATTTTAGATATGTTTAAAATATCTGTCTCAATTAAGAATATGACATACGTATCTTTTGAGACATTTTAAAATTCAAGGATGCAATAATGCACCTCGATAAATATTTTTCTAAAAAATAATTTTTCATTATATTAATACGACAATTTTAGACAAATTTTAGATATTAAAAATGAACGATTTTAGGGCCTACTAACATAATCTGTCAAAATAATTTAAGTTAATATAAGTGAATAAAAGCGACCGTGCTAGAATCACGGGACTCGAGGGGTGCCTCACACCTTTCCCTCAGTCAACAGAATTCCTTACCCAGTCTTCTGTTTTTGCAGATCAACAAAGAGTCATTCCTTTTTTATTAGGGATTCAAAAGGTGACTTGGAACACCACAACTCAATTCCAAGTGGCGACTCTGTAAATAAATTAATCCCTATTCAAAATCGTCAGTTTAATTGAAAAAATCCTTCGACTCGATCCCTGCGGGAGAAATAGGGGTGTGACAATCACTAATTCAAATTTAATTTGTATAGGTAGAAATTAAACGATTAGGGAAAATAATTCAATATGAAGAAATTCTTTATTTTTTTGAGTCGAACACAAAATCTTATTTAAAAGTGAAGAGATTTTGACCGAACTTAAATTTTTATCAAAATAAATTCAACATCCATTATTTACATAAAAATAAATTTCTTAAATTTACTACGTGTGATTTACTGACAAAGAAGTCAAATTCGAATGAACCTCTTTAGCTTTAACCCTGATAATTTAAAAAATCAAATCGACTAATAATTAGTCTTACGCTACATGTAAATTCA
>NW_025866780.1:0-1659 GCF_002878395.1 Capsicum annuum
AGGTAAAGGAATAGAGGTTTAGGAGTTTGAATGGAAAGGAAATTGTAAGTGAAAAGAAAAGAAAGAAAGGGAAAGTTACTTTAAGGATGTTTTCGATTTTGTTTAAGCGTATGGCAGTGAAGGTTAGTTAGTAAAATTACTTTGCGACTATTTATGAGGTATTTAATTTTGAATGCTATTTTTGTGGTATTATTTTAGCTTTAGGTGTTATTTCTATCCTTTGTCCTATATTAAAAGTGTGACGGGCCTTAGATATATTGTTTGAACTTTTTGTCCTTCATTAAAAGTCTTTGCTTTAGACAAAATCATCTTTTCACTATTTTTATCTAATATTTAAGAGTTGAAAATTAATTAAATATATTTATGGTAAAATCATTTCTTATTAGAAGTCATCAGAATTAATGACAACTAATATTTTTTCTATTAGGTTAAGAATTTTAATTCAACTAAATTTGATTTTAAGAAGATTTAAGATCACTATTTTTGAAATAAACCAAGAAAAAATTAAGACACTTAAATTAGAAAGGAACGAGTACTATTAATTTTAACAAATAATTACTGATATTTTTTCTAAAGTTACCAGATGAATGCAAATTTGCATGAATAAAGTAGTAAACTTAAGACTATAATTACAATAAATAGCAACACTTTTGTAAAATTACAGTTTATATCAAGAGTAACATTATTTTACTCATTAACTAGGCAAGTGCATGTTTTGCTCTCACTACTTTACATTTTTCTATTTTTACTCCACTATTTCACCACCCAAAATATAGCCATATCTTTTACCTTTTTTTTTAATCTTATTTTTTTTATCATTTTATCTTTTTATTTTTTTTTATTTTTATTTTTTATTTTCACTTTATTTTCTCTCTTTTATTTTTCTTCTTTCTTTTCCTTTTTCTTTTTTTTTTCTTTTTCCTTTCTTTTTCATATTTGAAAATAATTATCTCCATGATCTTCAAGATTTCAAAATAAAACATCATTACTCTGTTTCACTCTCTTATATCTCTACCTTTTTTTCTTGTTAGTTTTTTTTTCCATCTTATTTCTTATCATTTTATTTTTTTTGTTTTGATTTCTTTTTCTTTTTCATATTTTTCTTTCCACTTTATTTTCTCTCTTCTATTTTTTTTTATTTTTTTTTTTTTTTTTTAATTTTACACATCTATTTCTCTTTCTTTCTTTTTTATTCCTTTTCACTTTTTTTTTCATTTTTTTCTTTTTATATTTTTTTTCCTCTTACTCTTCTATCTCTAACTTTTATTTTAAAAAGACAAATATGTATATCATATACATATATTCAAAAAATATCCAAAATACATAGACATAAAGATCTGAATATGTATTTATGGTACAAAATATACATATGTATTTACGAAATACATATCATATTCATATTAAACAATAACAAACATAACTATACTATATATCTTCATATGTATCTGTGAAATACAAAGATGACTCATATAAAATAAGAATATATTTTATACGGTGTTGGATTTGTCTTTGCACTGTACATACTATATCATTTTACAGGGTAACATATGTACTTATTTATTTATTTTTACTGTTTAAGATATGTATCATGTATTTTTTTTATTACCGATAAGTTTATGTATAAATTATCATTTTTGTTATAGAAATTATGTGTCCTAT
>NW_025866781.1:0-2020 GCF_002878395.1 Capsicum annuum
ATTACCCCCGATACCCAACCCAACCAAACATCAAACCACAAAACAATAACCAAATCCATAACTATTCCAAACATACTCAAGTTCACAGTTTGTCCATACAAGGCCTCTAAAGCAAAATAAGAATATTCGATTGGGACATGCCCCTGACCATAGCCAAAACCAATATCTAAGTCTAAACCAATAAAGACATAAAAAAACTCAAAGTAAGAAATGTAGCCTTCTAAAGTATGAAAGCTTACCACTTCAAGTCAACACAAGTTGTCCCCGAATCCTAGTCACTGAGTAGGAGGTATGATAATATGACCAATACCTACATCGCATGGGGATACAGCGTTGAAGACGGTTAGCAGTTGGAACGCTAGCATGTAGCTCAAGGATAAGGATAGTATAACACCAATAGTTCAAAACCAATCAACCAATGCATATAACCATTGAAATACATACATATACATATATACAATGCTGGCACAGAGAACAAGATTAGAATGAACTTTGAAATCAGCCACAGGCTATATGGGCCCAGTCTCCCCTTTCTGGAAGGGCCCTAGTGCGTGTAGCTGCACGAACCAGAGAATATCTATAATTGTTTATGCCTCTATGAAGGACTCAAACCTCCCAGCATAATCAAGGTGACTTAAGAACCAATACCTATATTATGGGGGACTCGAACCTCTCATTGATATATTCATTCGGGGGACTTGAACAACCCAGTCATAACGACACCCGCACCGGCTAGTATGGTTTTAGTGTTAGATTTTCGTACTCTACTTGAATGGACCGGCTACACACCCCGCTTTAAAGTCTAATTTAAAACCATTATTTTGCAATCACAATCATTAAGCCAATTACTTACCAAAGATACTTCGTTGGTATCATCATACCAACACTACTTACAAGCGTACCACATACTATTACCATTATCAACCAACTAATCAGTCATTTGACTTTGGGACTCAAACCTATTGTCTAACAAATGCACTAATTCAATTCAATGTTTAGGGGATAAAACCCATTATCTAATAAAGGCATAAATGAATTTAATGTTTAGGGACTCAAACCCTTTTAGCTAATTAAACCACCAAGGTTAACATTTAAATCATTAAATGGGCAACAAGGCCTTCATAAAGATATTTACCAAGCATTCATATTTATTAGGCCAATGCCTTAGTTTAAAACATCATTTAACATGTGACTAGTTTATTCTCTTAGAAATTTTCATAAACATATTGAGGGCATACCATTATCAAAACCAAGACCAAGGTAAAAACCACCAAGTTTATGGTTACCCATGACCCATTTGTTAAACCACAATTACCAAGAACTCACATGTACAAACCATCCTCAAAAATATGTATAAACACAATTTAAACAAAGAGTAAATAATACTCAACCATATGCAACAAAAACCTCAACATTTGTTTTAAAAACCACCATTAATGAATCATAATCAATGTTTAAAACACATGATAATTGAGAACTAATAATAAGAGAAGAGTCACATGCCTTATTCATGAAGATTCGCAGAAATAACTTGACTCTTGAGCCTCTAGTAGAACACCTTGCAGAAACCCTAGCCCAATCTACAAGAGAGTGTTTAGAAAGAGTTTTAGGATTGTTTTGATCTTTCAAAGTATGTTATGAAAGGCTACAATGTGTTATAAGATGTGGGGTCTTAAGGGTTTTAGGGTGGGAAATATCTAAAATATCCTCAACTTAAAAGCTGAAAAAGATGTGCAGGGGGGTACCACCCCCCCAACTTGTACACCAATCATACAAGTGATACACACCACTTATACCCTACATAGAATATTGGACTCTAATTCTATCCAAAATACGACTCCATGGCCTATCTCTTATCCAATCATATAATTAGTACCCTAGAACTATACCCTAGGCAGAATCATCTATGCTTGACATACTGAGCAACATATGAGTGGGTTTTCTCTCTCGTACCACCTCCATATGACTTGTATGGTATCCATTCATACCTTGGAAAGTAACCAACTAAAACCATACTGAG
>NW_025866782.1:0-1426 GCF_002878395.1 Capsicum annuum
TCCTTTTTTGGACTATAAATTGTTCTTATAAAATATATACTTATTATTATTATTATATATATATATATATATATATATATTATATTCTTATTATATATACATGTATACGCATATTTTTATCAATAATATATGTATTAAGTTACATAATTATTAAATTAGGTATGTATACTAAATTATTATATAATTTATATATGTATATACTAAAAAATATTTTTCAGGATAGTGCGAAGCATCGATAAAATTAATTTTGGTAGAAAAAGAGCATTTGGACTGACCAATAACTCAATTTCAATTTTTTATTATTTACACAAACCTAATTACTATTTATAAATTTCAGTTCAAAAGGCCAAATTTTTTATTTGAACTCGATCCGTTGAACTTTTTTCATCCAAATTTAAATCCATGTCATCAGCAACATATTCCTAACCAATCACACCTCGCCACATCACTCAGCCAACAAACACAAATTTATCTTAGCCATCAACTATTTTTACAATCCAAGGATCACAAATTTTCATATTTTACATTATATAAATAAATATATATATATATATATATATATATATATATATATATATATATATATTAATATTCTCTTTACACCCTTCAAAGTAAGGTCTTAATTCAAAGTAGAAAACTAGAAATTCAATTTAAAATCATTAAATGAAAATATATAAAAAGTAAGGACTAAGGAGTGAATGAATTTGAGGAATTTTATTGATTGAAAAATGATCCAAAATTTATAATTTACATAAATTTAAAAATCAAAAATAAAAAAAAATAAAAAATAATTGAATTCGGGCTGGTTACCCAGCGGGCCTGGACCAGGCTAAGTTCGGGCTGAGTTAACCGGGCCCAAATTAAAAAAATAACCGGCCCGGGACCCAGAACCCTAAAACCCTAGGGCTTACCGGGCTGGGTCTAACCGGGCTGGATCCTTTAAGTGGGCCAGGTTGGCCCAGCCCTTCCCGGCCCACTTGATATGCTTATGCTACTGTACATCGCGGATTTTTAAGGTTTTTATTCATTTTGTTTATTCTCTTTGTATTAATTATAGATTGAGTTTTAGGAATATATGAACTATCTCACCTCTCATCACTTGTTACTCGTCTTGTTTACTACTATATGTGGTTGCTTGCATCGATAAGGGATTATTAGAAAATATGTATTCGAATCACTGTAGGAATCATAAAAAATGAAAATAACCTAAAAATATGTGTTTTTGATTTGCACTGTGCTTTAGAGTTACAAATTATCTTCCTTGTAGGTCTTGGCAAAATTTATTTATTTTTGTTTGCGTTTAGAATCTATTGATTTTGTATTATCTTCCTATATGCTGCGAATAAGTTTCGGTGTGGCTATGTTCACATCATAATTTTGTGAGTAATTAGGAGCCTTGTTGCTCTATATGCATTAAAAATTAGCA
>NW_025866783.1:0-3138 GCF_002878395.1 Capsicum annuum
CAGTGCATATCTCATCTGAAACTATTGATGGTGGCTGATGAAATCAACTAAAGTTAATTCAAAGGGCTACCAAATATAAAATGCACACTACATACACAATAAAGAGATAATGCCCTTGACATCAAGCTCCTCATCAATTACGGATTTACGGTAGACAATGGAAGTAACAATCAATATGTGTCAGCTGTTCAAGCACATCATGTTTTGAATACCAATGGGATGTCAGCCATAAAAGATCCACATAAAGCCCATTGCAAGCATCTTAAAAAGCCTGATGCATTGTTTTTATTGTTCTTCTTAGGCTGCTTCTTGAATCGGTTTCTTGAAATGAGACAACACAAAATATACTGATGATACTCATAAAATAGAATTATAATTTATTTATTAGTGGCCACGCCCTAAAGGATGCGCTTAAACTGCAGCGAAGCCAACCAATATTCAAAGCATGGACTTTCAGGAAAATGGATACATATAATTCAAGAGTAAAGCAGAGTAAGAATTAGAAATATCATTCTAGTCCCCTCCCAGATATGATTGGCTTTGTGTTGAGTATGCCCCTCGAATAAACTATTTAATTGATTCCGAATTTTCTAATCTGTCTCTGATTGAAACTTCTACAACTTATACCTTCAGGCTTGTCTCCCGAAGAAACTCTTACAACAACAACAACAACAACAAACCCAGTGTATTCCCACATAGTGAGGTCTGGGAAGGGTAAGATGTACCCAGTCCACACCTCTACCTCTAAAGAAGTAGAACCCAAGAAACTCTTACAGTCGGAATAAAATTGTGAAGAGTCCCACATCCGCCCTTTTAAGGGATGGGTGATCTCACTACTATGGCTTGCGCAACCCTCACCTCTTGAGCTAGTTTTTAGGGTTGACTTAGGCTTAAGATCCATGTCTTTATACAGTACCAGAGCAGGACCAAACCAAATTCTCGTTTCCGATGTTGGGCCCACACAAATTGCTCACGCACTAGATGTCCAGCCTTAGGCTGGGGGGTGCCACATCAACCCTAAGGAATGGGTGGTCTCATTAATATGGCTTGGGAAAAAAATTTACTTTGTCTTCCCATATTTATTTCATCCAAAACAGAAAAATGGATTTTCAATTCGTATAAAATATTCAGAACAGAGAAAAGAAAAAATTTGATAAGAGAAGAAAGAGTAACAAAAGCCATACATACTAACATGCCAAAGAAGAAAATTCTTCAAGAAATGGGCTGTGATAGCTGACATACCTGAAGCCTATTTGTCAGTATGATGTTTGGATACATGCCAGCTACATCAAGATGATATATGAGGGGGCATTCTTCCCTTAAAGGATTATCTCGTAAACTCATTAGCTGCAAATAGATGGTTAAGATGGTCAGAGAGGAGACAAAGTTCTGCATACATCTAAAGAATATTCTCTGACTACTAAGATACGCAATGAGAAAGAAAGTACGAATACGAGCAAAATGAGAAGGAAATCAGAAACTTCCAAGGCAATAAATCCCACTCCTGTCAGATATGGTCATGGGTACCGACAGATTACTTGTCAAATCTCTCTCAAGTGAGAATAAATGTCTCAACTCAACAGAAATTATTAAAAACGAAAATTAAGGATGCACTACCTTTTCCGTGATGGCATTCTTCACTTCATCATAATTTATGACAGATTCCAAGTCCATCTTCCCCTCAACTATAATAGCATACTGCAGATCTCTATCAAGGTTGTTGATCAATAGCTGGGGTGTAGAAAGTCTTAATGTTAGTAACTAATACAATGGGATAGAAGAGCCTAGGAAAAATCAAAAGCTAACCATAATAAACACCAAAGATTTTAGAAAGCAATTCTTAAACAATTTAGGATGTAGTTACTTTAGACGAGGAATACAACTAGCTAAAAATGGATACTTCACAGTGAAGTACTACATTCTTCTACAGCAGCAAGAAGAATGGGCAATTTAATTTGGGGGCCCATCATCGGTAAACAATAATTAGAAAGGGTCCTACTCTGATAACATGTAAAGAAATGGATCTTGGGTCTAACTCAACCCCAAAAGCTAGCTCGTGAGAGGAGGATTGCACAAGCCATATTAAGGAGACCACCCATCCCTTTTTCTCTAATGTGGGACTCCTCAACAGTTTTATTTAAAATAAAGCTCTACAAAGACATTTCTGCAGAGAAACAACCTAAGCAATAGTGTCCAAGCTAACGTTAGATCGCCTATCCATCTGATAAATCAGATGAATCTATTTTCACCTAATTATGAAATTTTGTTATGTCATCATTCATTCGGCACCAGAAACAGTCTCTTCTAGGGGCAAGGTCTGCATACACTCTATCCTCCCAAGACCCCACATGTGGGATTACACTAGGCATATCACACTGGGTTTGTTGTAGTTGTATGAAATTTTGTTACGTTTGTAATGAGGCAGTTGGGTACCAAATATTTTTTTTCCCTTCAGAGTCAATTATTTGTGGAAATATAATCAACTGTCATCCATGTATTCAGCCTAACTTCCATGCTTAGTCCAAAAAGTCATTAGTGCTATCAACTAGATGGTTTGAGGAGAAACAAGTCTTCTACTCCCTTTCTCACAAAATAGATTACCTACTTCATTTCATGGATCAACAGAAATAAGTTTCGATAGATTGTCATAAGAAGCAATTATAGATTCAAATGGTGAAAAAATAGAGTAACTAATAGAAAAAACTCATTAAGTAGAATTAGCATAAGTTCGTCTAATTTGGAAGAAGAGAAAGCTTTAAAAGGTGGTTAACCTCATAGACAGAGGGATCGAGTTTAAAACTGGTTGGAATGTCAGATCTGAAAACACCACTTTCTAGGCATTCCACATGACCACCAATGTATGTCTCACTCTCAAGGAATTGACTCCCATAAAACTTCTCTGGATCAGACTGATGCTTGTTTGGACAGATAACATTAGCCTTATAAGCCTGCACGCATGAGAAATGCAGAAGCAAATAGCAAATAAGGCAGCTACCATACAGAAAAAAAAAAAAAGGCGGATGCATCAGTGGGAGATTTTCTTCGTCCTCTTTTCCAAGTCAAACAGAATCAAAACACTGAAGAGGCACCAACCCTAAAACTAAAAACCATAAACAAGGAACTTCCACAGAACCAGAA
>NW_025866784.1:0-1084 GCF_002878395.1 Capsicum annuum
AAAACGTACAAAGAGAATAAACGAAAAGGCTAAACAGTCATAAAAAAACTTACATAATAACTAATTTCTGCTATATACTTACTACAGAAAAAAATAACTTTTATTATCTATATAAATGATAAAAAAAGTTAAGTCTAACCCTCAACAAATTGATGATATTGTTGACACTGTTATGCCCTTTGGATCAGATTAGCTTTAATCTACACTCAAATTACGGTAAACTTCTTTGAACGCTACATTAGTTGCTTCCTTTGAAACTTCTCCTTCATCAGCATATGTCAAAATCTTTAATCCTTGTCTTCGTGTCACCCGTGATAGTGCAACATATAACTGGCCATGTGTGAACACTGCTTTCTTCAAATATAGCCCAAAATGAGATAAAGATTGTCCTTGGCTCTTATTGATAGTCATGACAAATGATACAACTATTGGAAACTATCTTCTTTGAAACTTAAAGGGTATTCTTAAATCAGATGGAGTCAATAACATTCTAGGTATGGAAACCTTTTGTCCAATCATATGTCCTGATAAGATTTTTGCCTCGATAACCCAATTTCCAACAACTTAGAAATTGTCTTGACTTGTAAAGTGTCATTTGATAATTCATCCAACAGAGTTATTTTTCTGTGAGATGGTATGAGTTATTCTGTCAAAGTTACTATGATGAACAGTAAGTAGCCTACATACATAAAAGAAAGAAAATGTAAGTCATGACAGGGATATATTAGTTTGTAGTTTGAAAAAATTATATATATATATATATATATGTGTGTGTGTGTATGTAGAAGACATAAAAGATATACTTAACAGTTTTTTAAACTCTTCAGATTCAACATCAGTTGGATTAATCCACAACTTAGAGGCATTCCAAGTGTTGCACACGGTATAGGAATCTGTCACAAAATATATGTAAGATACAATGAATTTATATTTATTAAATAATTTTCAATATAACTATTACCTTGAAATTTATGTGCCTCTATGAGTTGTAGAGCAACAACAACAGGTTGGTTATCAGAAGTTAGAAGTTGAGTAATAATTTGTTCAACAAACTCTCCCCAAAAAGTACATGATAGCCTGTTGT
>NW_025866785.1:0-2954 GCF_002878395.1 Capsicum annuum
AAAACGTTGCACCTTTGCTTTTTCAGAGTTGAATCGGTCTTTCACTTCGAGACCAGAAGAATTATCTCACAGAACACTGAATTGGAAGGCTAACATTTGTTGTGGACTGTGAGTCAGTCATGAATTTACATAGATTGCAGGTTGTTTCTGGCTATGTTGCTCGGACTCTTCAAAAATGTCAAATGGGTGCGTGTCGGATACTCCAAAAGTAGTGAATTTTTGGAGAATGAGACACGGGTGTTGCATCAAAAGTGAAGAGTCTGCGCAACTGGCGTTGGTATATTCCTGCAGTAACACACTCTTTTTCGTCGACCATGATCATCTATTGGGGAACTCAATAAGAACCTCAAAACTACGACTATTCCACAAGTGAGCGAGGTCTGAGAAGAGTAGTTTGTACGTAGACGCATACCCCTATCTTGTTTGGGTAGCGAGATTCTTTCCGAACAAACAGCTAAGAATAAAGTAGAGAGGGTAAAGGTTATGCAGTTCGTATTATTACCTCAGATAAAGCAGAGAGATTGCTTTCGATGGATCCCTGGCTCATGATAAATAACATTATACCCGGTAGAGAACATAAAAACAAACGATAGAATATAGTAAAGTACCACTAGATAATAAAAGAAATAAAATACCCATAGAGTACTATGATTATAGGTAAATCGACAAACAAAGCAGTACTTCAAAATGAGATTCTGACTCATTCTATTTACCTTTGTGAGTTATTCATATGGCCTTTTCCATAGGCCAAATATTAAGTTCTACTCTCTTCGTTTTAAAAAAAATAACTTATTTTAACTTTGCATAAAATTTAAGAAAATAGAAAGGACTGTTAAATTTTGTGATTTAAAATTAAAGTTATATTAAATTTATTAAAATATTTTTTAATTTTTTCTTAAACATACCACTTGAAAGGTTGAAACGAAACAGTGGCGGAGACAGGAAACATATGATCAAATCGAAGGGGTTCAAGATATATTATATGTACAAAAAAAAATTAATTTTCACTATATATATATAGTATAATTTTTCTTCAAAGGGGATTCGGATGAACCCCTTCCCCAAGCGTAGCTTCGCCCCAGGAATTTAAGTGTTGTCAAAATAGGAATTATTTATCCTTGAATTATCATATAAATTAAAGACAAATACTTTTTTCGTTCACTTTTATTTGTTTTGCTTCACGGCCGTCAAATTATCTAGATTTTGATAGATATTTTGACATGAATTTTCATTATATTAATATGAAAAATTGCACGACATAGGATTTTTCAAATATATCTATTTTAATTTTGAAATATCAGATTAATCTACTTCGACTTAGCTCTAAAAATTAATCAAATGAACTCCTAAGAAGCAAAATATGATAAGTAAAAGTGAACAGAAGAGAGCATCATACGGTGAAACAAACAAAATTTAGATAAATTGACCACCGAATCTTATTAAGCCTCGCATAAATAGAGGTAACATTAGCATACACTCTATTATTCATCATTTATGAATCCATACAAGATACTTCCTCTGTTTCAAAATAAATAAATTGTTGGATTTTGACACATAGATTAAGAAAAAAACATCAAAGGCATAAATTTTCATTTTTACCCTTGAAGTCTCTTTTACCCAAAAAAAAAAAAAAAGCTGACCTCGGTAATGCTATTGGCTGCAGTCTCTTTTGCTTGTCAAATTATAAGTGTAATTTTGAAAAACTTTAACAATTTACCTATTTTGGAATATCAATAAATATTTTAACAATTCAATTATTCTGAAACGGAGGAATTAATAAATTGTTAGTCAAATTTTAGTGATGTATCTGTGTCATGCCCCATCAAGATTTTGCTAAGTGGTCACTGTGCCTTGAAAATTGTTGTGATAGCAATAGAGACAAATGACCAAAGAGGAATAAGAATAGAGCATTGGGATTAGTAGCTATTGACATGACTCATCCATGTCAATATTAGTAGTAGTAGTAATAAGTACCATAGATTAATAGGTAGGTCTATAATGGATACAATATTAAATTATTATCTGATCCCATTTGACTCATCATTATTTTTTTTGGTGTGTGGGTGGGGTGGTGGGGGTTGTTTCTACGAGGTGGAGTCTTAGAGTAATTAATAAAGTTATTGTTGTTGTATGATTAGGAACTCAGTGGTTCAGGCAGTGTAAATAGTCTCGCGATGTAATTGATAAAGTTGTTGTCATACGACTAGGAACTCAGTGGTTCAAGCCATGTAAATAGCCTCAATTGTTCAAGCTGTGTAAACAGCCTCTCGGCGTAATTGATAAAGTTTTTGTTATACGATTAAGAGCTCAGTGGCTCAGGCCGTGTAAATAGTCTCGCGATGTAATTGATAAAGTTGTTGTTATATGATTAGGAGCTCAGTGGTTTAAGTTGTATAAACAGACTCTCGGCGTAATCGATAAAATTGTTGCTATACGATTAAGAGCTCAGTGGTTCGAGCCGTGTAAATAGCCTCTCGGTGTAATTGATAAAGTTATTGTACGATTAGGAGCTCAGCAATTCGAGCCGTGTGAATAGCCTCTCGGCATAATTGGTAAAGTTGTTATACGATTAGGGGCTCAGTGGTTTAAGCCGTGTAAATAGCCTCTACGCGTAATTGATAAAATTGTTGTTATATGATTAGGAGCTCAGTGGTTCAAGCCATGTAAATAGCCTCTATCATTCAAGCTATGTAAACAGCCTCTCGGCGTAATTGATGAAGTTGTTATACGATTAGGAGCTCAATGGTTCAGGCCATGTAAATAGTCTCGCGATGTAATTGATAAAATTGTTGTTATACGATTAGGAGCTCAGCGGATGAAGTCGTGTAAACAATCTCTTGTAGAAATCTAGAATAGACTAACGATTAGGAGCTCAGCGGTTCAAGCCGTGTAAACAGCCTCTTGCAGAAATCCAGAATAGACTATAGACTTTCGATCCTTTCTCGGATGCACTC
>NW_025866786.1:0-5496 GCF_002878395.1 Capsicum annuum
ATATTTGTGCACTGTCAAAGTTTAACGTCAAAGTTATAATTTGGTGTCAAGTTTAGAGTCATTTTTCTTATTAACTCTATTTCTAATCTTGCAACAATTTTAGTCATGCAACTTTAAAAACAACAATTTTTTTTTTGGTCTAAAAAATAATTGTGATTGTGACTAAGCAAATCATTTTTCACTTACGTTGCTGAAAATTCTAAAAACATCCAAAAGTATGCTATTTTATGGCACACCCTCTTCTTGAATTTAACATGCTCATGATGTCCATTTCATTGTGTTACTTGTTGTTGTTTTATATTTAGTTTTGTATCTATAAGTATAATCTTCTATATAATATATTAAAAATGTGAAGACCTTTCATTAAAAGACTCTTCTTTAGATAAAATTATCTTTTCACTATTTTTTTAATTTATTATTTAATTTTTTTTATATTAACTAGACTTCCTAAAATATATGAGACTCCTAAAATATATGGTAGGAGAATTAATTAATATTTTTCTTTCTACTATACTTCCTAAAATATATGAGACTCCTAAAATATATGGTAGAAGAATTAATTAATATTTTTTTTCTGCTGTTCAATTAGAAAAATACTTTTAAAATAAGACTCTATTAAGGAAATATTTTTATAAATATTGAGATATACATTAAATTAGAGAACAAACCAATTTACTTATTGGGAGAATGCGTGCGCAACTCGACTAAATACATTGGAGTTCTTTGTGTATATAATTTTGCTTCATTTAATTCAAGTTCCAAATTTTTTTCCTTAATTATTTTTTTCCTTTTGTGTGTGTTCATGTACATAATTATAATATTAATATTGTTGAATGAGCCAAAAATAAGGAACAAATTTAACTATCATTTGAGCTTTTAATATCTTTATTATCTTATTACTTTATTTTAATTTATAGATGTGGATCGATTTTGAAATTTATTTTCTAGATAAAGGTTAGTTTAATTGTATTATCGTAATATTTCTATTAATTTGTTATTTTGTGGTGGTTTACAGTTTGTAGATGAATCTCGATCGGATAAAATTTAAGATTACTTGTATTATTTTAATATCACTTTTATTATATTATTTTATTGCAGTTTACAAGTGATAGATAAATGTTGGTTGACTTTGAGAATTTTTTTATGTAAAGGTTAGGTTTAGTTGTATTATTTTAATATTTCTATTATCGTATTATTTTGTTATTGTTTACAGGTGATAGATGAGTGCCGGACGATTTGAGAAAATTTTGTGTGTAAAGATTAGATTTAATTGTATTATTTTGATGTCTCTATCATTGTATTGTTTTGTTGCAATTTACAAATGGTAGATGAATGTCGATTGACTTTTTAAAATATTATTGATAAAGATTAGGTTTAATAAATAAATTATCCATCTTTATATACTCAAAAGATATTAAATTTAATTATTATATTCATTTTTATTATTTAAACAAATATCCTATTTAATGTAATGTTTGAACTCATTAAAGTGAGGTACATGCGCAAGGCGCGTACACATAAACTAGTTTAACTAATAAGGTAGGAATACAAATTGAAGCATAACTAAAAGACTAAACTCATAGCATCAAATTACACGATCCATGAACTAATGATAGTGAAATAAAAAAGAATTAAAATATTTAAATGAAGAATATGAATATGTGTTATTAAGAGAATTAAAGGAGAGTCTTTTAAGTTGGTCAAGTTAATGAATTTTCACTTTTTGTACGGTAGCCATTTAACATAATTTGAGAGTTAAACAAAGGAGTAAATAGTGAGTTTTTCTAACATACTCCTAGATCCAATGGCGAAAAATAGAAAAGATGTTCCAAAAAAACACTTTTGTAAGTCAGAGAGAGGTTTCAGATCACCTTATCGGTGCTTTGCTTTATATTATATATAGATAATTATGCAGAGAAGTTTAGTTGATTTAAAGAAAACAATTTTTATTTTTAATAACCAAAATTTGATATAAAATTAATACAATCATTCCTAAAATTTAAAATAGGACATTTACCCCAAAAAAGATAAAAAGAGTTACATTTAAACTCACACTATAACTATATACAAACTTGAAACAAATAAATATAAATGAAGTTTGATAAATCACTACTAATAGCATATTCTTCAAGCTTGGATTAATTTGGTGAGTACTTTACACGAATAAGACTATATATGTCATTTCTCCCACTTCCTAACAAATAAAATTTAGACACCAAAACTATATATAAAGTTTATACTTGTGGCAAAACACCAACAATGAAAATAAAAGAGAAAAAAAAGAAAGAATGAAACTTCTTGCTAAAAGAGCTTTTAATAAAAAGGTGCAAAGTAAGAAGTTTAGAAGAAAAATTGAGAAGGAAAGTCATGAAATGGAAAAGGCAAATGCTATGAAGGAGAACATTTGCTTTTATAATAACAAAAAAATTAGTAACATAAAATGAAATGTTTAGTTAAGCAAATATAATTGAATGAGTATTATGTGTTTTTCTTAATTGCACTTAACTGAGTTTTATTACAAAAGGATTTTATTTAGCATTGAGGGGTGCTGCTAGGTTACGTAGGTTGGTTCAGCTTCTTTTTTTTCTTTTTTTGGCGTTATTGTATTTAATTATTTAGTTGGGCTTTTATTCATAATTCATTTAGATTATAGTATAAACTAGGAAAACTGGTCGCGCTTCGCGCGGTAATAAAAATTTAATTATTTTCTTTGATCAATTTTATATTTACTTTAGATTTATTTATTTTATAAAAAATACTACTATATATAATTTAATTACAAAGGTCTAAATAAAAATATTATTAAAATAATACATGAGGACAAAACTAATAAATATAAGAAAAAATTAATTTACATTTGTAACCATTTTATTGCACCATAAAATGAGGACTAAACCGTTAAATATAAGGGAAAAACCATATGCATGTGTAACCATTTTATTTACTACTATATGTAAGTGAAGGTCGAAGTGACTAAAATTACCGAAATACCTTTGGTAGTCACCCCAACCTTCACTTATATATAGTAGTAATAGTAATTTATTAGTTTTATCATCATTTTTATGGTGCAATAAAATGGTTACATATGCATATTATTTTTTTTTTATATTTATTAGTTTTGTCCTCATGTATTATTTTAATAATATTTTTATTTAGACCTTTGTAATTGAATTATACATGGTAGTATGTTTTTATAAATATCTTTTTGTTCCTTATTAAATGATTACCTAGGATATTTCAGTAATTTTATGGTGCTATAAAATGGTTACACATGCTTTATTGTTTTTTCCTTATATATATTTATTAGTTTTGTCCTTATTTTTATGGTGCAATAAAATAGTTAGACATGCATATTATTTTTTTCTTATATTTATTAGTTTTGTCCTTATGTATTATTTTAATAATATTTTTTAGACCTTTGTAATTGAATTATACGTGGTAGTAATTTCTTATAAATATCTTTTTGTTCCTTATTAAATTACCTATTTTTTATACCCTAAGGGTATTTCGATAATTTTATGGTGCAATAAAATGGTTACACATTGATGAGGATGTCTCTGAACATATTAGAGCAGGTTGGATAAAGTGGAGGCTCGCCTCGGGAGTGTTGTGTGATAAAAAGGTACCCCTTAAGCTTAAAGGCAAATTCTACAGAGTGGCAGTCCGACCGGCCGTGCTGTATGGAGCAAAATGTTGGCCAGTCAAGAACTCCCACATTCAACGATTGAAGGTGACGAAAATGAGAATGTTGCGTTGGATGTGTGGACTTACTAGAGGGGATAAAGTTAGGAATGAGACTATCAGGGAGAAGATGAGAGTGGCTTCGGTGAAGAATAAGTTGCGAGAAGGAAGACTGAGATGGTTTGGGCATGTGATGAGGAGGGGCACGGATGCTCCAATTCGTTAGGTGCGAGAGGTTAGCTTTCGATGGATTTAGAAGGAGTAGAGGTAGTCCAAAAATATATTGAAGGGAGGCGATTAAACATGACATGGAGCAGCTTCAGTTTACTGAGGCATGACCCTAGATAGAAAGGTGTGGAGGTTGCGGATAAGGGTAGAAGGCTAGTGTGAGTGTGTGGGTTGTAGCAAGATATTAAGAGAGTGTTGTGTCCATTAGTAGGAGCCCCTAGTCAATAGAGTTTGTGCGTGGTATGTGCCTTTGGTCTGTGGGTGTATGTTACTACAAGGTAGATGTCCTATCTCTTATTTCTTATTTCGAATTACTCATATTTATTTTATTTCATATTTCTATGATATCTATTTTATTATTGCTTATCCCTTATTTATGTTATGTCATCCATCTTGCTTCATGTTTCACCACGACCTTGTGTACTATTCTTTAGCCTGAGCCGAGGATCTATCGAAAATAGCCTCTTTACTTCTTCGGAGGTAGTGGTATGGACTGCGTATATTTTACCCTCCCCAGACCTCACTTTGTGGGAATACACTTGGTCTGTTGTTGTTGAATAAAATGGTTACACATGCATATTGCTTTTTTTCTTATATTTATTAATTTTGTCGTCATTTTTATGGTGCAATAAAATCAAACATGCATATTGCTTTTTTCTTATATTTATTAGTTTTGTCATCATGTATTATTTTAATAATATTTTTATTTAGATATTTATAGTAGAATTATACATGGTAGTAATTTTTTATAAATATCTTTTTGTTCCTTATTAAATTACCTGATTTTTTACCCCAAAGGTATTTTGGTAATTTTATGGTGTAATATTGGTAGTACCACAAAAGATAAATTAGTTGTTTTATCCTCATTTTTATGGTGCAATAAAATGATTAGACATGCATATTACTTTTTTTCTTATATTTATTAGTTTTTTCCTCATGTATTATTTTAATAATATTTTTATTTAGACATTTTGTAATTGAATTATACACGGGAGTAATTTTTTATAAACATCTTTTTGTTTTCTATTAAATTACCTATTTTTTATACCCCAAGGATATTTCGATAATTTTATGGTGCAATAGTGGTAGTACCACAAGGACAAATTAGTAGTTTTATTCTCATTTTATGGTGCAATAAAATGGAAAGACATGCATATTATTTTTTCTTATATTTATTAGTTTTGTCCTCATATATTATTTTAATAATATTTTTATTTAGACATTTGTAATTGAATACCCTTGGTAGTCATTTAATAAGGAACAAAAAGATATTACTATTATATATAAGTGAAGGTTGAGGAGACTAAAATTATCGAAATACCCTTGGTAGTCATCCCAACCTTGACTTATTGCGCCATAAAATTATCGAAATATCTTTAATAGTCATTTAATAAGGAACAAAAAGATATTTATAAAAAAAAAATACTATCATGTATAATTTAATTACAAAGGTCTAAATAAAAATATTATTAAAATAATACATGAGGACAAAACTAATAAATATAAGAAAAACAATATGCATGTGTAACCATTTTATTGTATCATAAAAATGAGGACAAAAGTAATAAATATAAGGAAAAAGTCATA
>NW_025866787.1:0-1599 GCF_002878395.1 Capsicum annuum
TAACTCAAGATCATGAGTAGGGTAATTCTTCTCATGGGGCTTTAGCTATCTAAATGCATATGACCTTACTATGCTGCATGAGGACACAACCTAAACCCACTTTGGATGCATCACAATACACTACGAAAGCATCTGAACCATCCTGTAATGCTAGAATTGAAGTTAAGGTGAGTTGAGTCTTTAACTCCTAAAAACTCTTCTCGCAAGGATCTGACCACTAGAACTTGACTTTCTTCTGAGTCAATCTGGACATAGGGGATGCAATAGAATAAAATCCCTCAACAAACTGCCTGTAATAGCAAGCCAAATCAAAGAAACTCCTAATATATAATAGAGAGATAGGGCGAGGCCTGTTTCTTATCGCTTTGGTCTTTTGAGGATCTACTCTAATACCATCACCAGAAATGATAAGACCAAGGAATGATACAGACCTTGGCCAAAACTAGTACTTATTGAATTTGGTGAATAGTTAATGATCTCTGAGAGTCTGAAGTACTATTTTGAGATGGTCTGCATGATCTCCCTCACTGTAAAAATAGACTAGAATATCGTCTATGAAGATTATAATGAACATGTCTAAGTACTGCTTGAACAGACAGTTCATCAAGTCCCTGAAAGCTGCTAGGGCATTGGTGAGACCAAAGGACATGACTAGGAATTTGAAGTGACCATAGTGAGTACAGAAAGCTATTTTTTAAATGTCACATTCTCTGACTCTAAGCTGATGATAGCTGGATATGAGGTCTATCTTGGAGAAATAGCTAGCACCATGAAGTTGTTCGGACAAGTCATTGATCCTGGGAAGAGGATACTTGTTCTTGATTGTGACTTTTTTGAGTTGACATTAATCAATGTACGTTCTGAGAGAACCGACTTTCTTGTGCATGAATAAGACTAGTGCGCCCCATGGGGAAACACTAGGTCTGATGAATCCCTTATCGAAGAGATCCTTCAACTGCTCTTTCAGTTCTTTGAGTTCTACTGTTGCCATTTTGTATGGTGGAATAGAGATAGGCTGATTGTCCAGAAGAAGATCAATACCGAAGTCTATTTCCCTTTTGGGAAAATTCTTGGAAGATCTTCGGGAAAAATATCTGAATATTCATTTACAATTGGAACTAATTCAAGGCTGGTAATCTCGGAACTAATGTACTTGCCTTAAAAAAGATGATAAATGCATCCTTTAGATATCATTTTCCATCCCCAAAGGTAGGAAACAAGATGACCTCTGAAAGCGGATGTACTACCCTTTTACTCTAGGAAGGGTTCATTCGAAAACTGAAATAGAACTATTCTATCTCTACAGTCAACTGTGGCATAGCAGGAACAAAGACAATCCATGCTGAGAATGACATCAAAATCAGTCATCACTAATTTGACTAGGTCTACTGAAGTGACTTTCTGAGATATCATAATCGGGTAGTTCCTGTATACCCATCGAGCTATGATGGTTTTACCCACTAGGGTATAAACAGAAAAGGAATCTTCTAGAATTTTGGGACTGACTCCAAAATCTACTGCTATATAAGGAGGAACTAAAGACAAAGAAGTCCCTGGATCTAGCAAAGTGTAAACATGAACATAAAAGATCTGTAACAT
>NW_025866788.1:0-1666 GCF_002878395.1 Capsicum annuum
TAAGGGAAAGAATCTATCTAGGAAAGCAGTAGCAAACTCTTCCCACTATATTGGCTATGCATCTGTGCCTCTGTCTACCTTTCACTGCTTAAACCATGTATGAGCTACATCTTTTAGCTGATAGGCAGCTAACTCAACACTCTCACTGGAAGTTATTCCCATAATATCTGTGACTTTCTAAACCTGGTCGAGGAACTCCTGTGGGTCCTTTTCTGACTTAGATCCTGAGAATAGGGGAGGATTCATTCGAGTGACATCCCAAATCCTGGCTATAGTAGTATTGTCCGCTGGGTTGTCCTGAACTACAATTGGCCGTTCATACTGAGCTACTACAAAATTATCTAGAGTAGTGAATGCAACTCTAAATTCTGTATGGGAGACGTACTTGTCTAGATAATCTGCCTAAATGGGCTGACGTGCTGATTGATTTCCAGTTCTTCTTCCATTAGTCTTTTTAGGAGGCATGTTCTATAACCGAAAGGAAGAAAAGGATTATACTAAGAATTTAGCTTGATCTCATGCTCACTCGCACGACATGAACACTGAAAAAAGGGAAACTTTTCCTAAAAATATCTCATAGCCTCCTTTCCATGAGTGTAGCACGCTACACACCCATGCACAAGACTCTACTTGATGTAGCTTTTAGAATTCCTAGGACTCTATTGAACCTTAGGCTCTAATACCAAGTTTGTAATACCCCAAGTCTATACCCCAGATGCTACAAGGTGCTAGCGACCCTGAAGGACCACCAGCTAACCCATGACAGGTACCTACTGTGAGGACTAAATAATAATAACACTGCAATACTGATATTACTGAAATAAATATGGAAGTAGGCTAATATTACCATAAGGTTCATAACTAAAAACGAATACTAAATACTGAAAACTGAAATATCTATCTGAAATACTCAAGTTAGAAAGCCTCTAACTATCTGAATTATGGATTTGATAGGACCAACACCAAACTAACCTCAACTACTGAAAACTATACTAAATTATAGAAATAATACTCTGTCCTCGAACTATGAGGATTCACCACTAAGTATGCTGCTGATAGGCTGGACTACTAAGTACGGTCAGGAGCCCATGCGTATGAAGCTATGATATAAGACATCAAAGCACAAAAGAAAAGTATGCGCCAGTACTTTGAATGTACTAGTATGCTAAGCCAGGTAAGCTAATATGCATGGATTTATATGCATGAACAATAACAGACTGAATAACGTGAATATAACTGAAGGAGAGCACATATGTAACTGAAATTGATGAAACACTGATTATGCAATACTATGCACCTATCTACATATACCGTGCCTGAGATCATAGTAGCACTGGATACTGAGTTCTGATAACTGAGTGACTAATATCTAATTTTACTGATAATTATATTACTGATAGCTGGGTGACTATTTCTAACAGTCCTAATTCTGTAGAACAGAACTGAGTTCTATACTGAGCTGGGTGAATGTGTCTGACAGTCTTAATTGTGTAGAGCTGAACTGAGTTCTAAACTGAGACTGAAACTAAAACTAAAACTGTGGGAGGAAATCATCTAACTTATATGCCCTAAATCTTAGGGGTCTAACCTGTGACCCCAGTTGAAAGGTGCTAGTACCATGCCACGGGTACTAACACTGGCTGTGGAGTCAGTCCTAATCTAGCGG
>NW_025866789.1:0-2112 GCF_002878395.1 Capsicum annuum
AAACCCGTTAGGTGCTTATTTAGATTAGGAAAATAGGGACGACTTATAAATGTCGTAAAGGCGCGAGAAACGTGCCAAAATTTGTGGTGAGGCCGAAAAGTACTACTATCGGTAAGCCACACGTCAATATAATAAATAATTTCAAAATAAATTAAAAGCGGGAGGCAAACAACTTTTAGGTTAACAAATATTATAAATCCTTAAAAAAAAAAAAATTTAATTTAAGCCAGACGTAAGTCATTAAAGCAACCGTGCTAGAACCACGGGACTCGAGGGGTGCCTAACACCTTCCCCCGGTCAACAGAATTCCTTATCCGGATTTCTAGTTCGCAGACGAAAAAATAAAAATTGAAGAGTCATTTCCTTTTGAATAGGGATTCAATAAGGTGACTTGGAACACCCAAACTCAATTCTAAGTGGCGACTCTGTAAGTAAAGTAATCCCTTTTCAAAACGTCGCTTTAATCGGAAAAACCGTTTTCTCCAAAACCGACTCCCTAGCGGGGTCGGATGCGGTGAAAAACAGGGGTGTGACACCTTTGTAAAGCAGATAGATTATTATCGGTAGACCCTCGACGACATAGAAAAATTATGATTCAATAATTATACCTTCAATCTCAAGATAATTTTTAATATAATCTCATATATGCAGTCTTTGGAAGATAGAATATATACATTATCACTGCATTTGTTAGATAGGTTTTTTGTGATAGACAACTCAAAGTTATCGATGTGATTAGATTATTATTATTTTTTAAAAAAAAGCAACACAAAATTAATGTTCAAAACTAAAAGGAAAATAAAAGAAGTCCAAAAATAAACTCAAATAGGTATGAAAATATTTAATGTGAGTTTAATATGATTATATTAGTCAATTTACATCATTATTAATTTTTCCTTAAAAGTTATGCAAAAGACAAACATGTCAAGCTATATGAGACAGAAGGACTACTAACGCAAATTTCTGTTTTTCAAATCTTTTAACTATATCGTATTTTATAATGCTTGGGTATGCCTATATCTTTGTATACTATTTTCTAAATATCAACAAATTTATTAGTTATAAACAATGCATTAATTACTGAAGAAATATAATTGTCAAACTTTTGTGAAAGTTTATACCTAATAAAGTCAATCCTTTCTGTAACGGTATCTACTTATAAGGGGATTTTTCATGTTATATTTTATTCCTCTATAATAATATTCTACCTATAACATTAATAGCGTTTATTATAGCAACATATTTATTGTAAAATAACATTTCGTAAGAAATATATTTTGTATAAAATAAAATATCAAAATATTTATGGTAATCATCATTAAATGTCATACACAGTAATTTTCAAGTATAAAGATGTAATTTAATAGATAAAAATGAATATTTCATCGGCCTTATATATGACTTCCAAAATATTTGCTTTCAAATATAAAACGTGAAAGTATAAATCTTATCACTTTTAATGTAAAAAGATGTAAGTTCATTTACCTGTGTTATGGATGGCGCCATAAATATCACGTAACTGGCAAGAATCTAATTAGGAACCCTCCTCTAATTTCACCATTATATGACAAAAATATTTCATGTAGATGATAAATAATTTAAAATATTATACTGACCCATTATCAGTCTAAATAATATATCCTCAGCCTGATCGAAGAAATGTGAGTTCATCTTCAACTTATACGGTAATAACAACAGAAACCAACTTCAATAAAAGAATTGATATGAACATCCCAACAAATTAAACTGAAATAACAAAATATATTAAATATAATTTTA
The DNA here is from genome assembly GCF_002878395.1 of Capsicum annuum. Lineage (NCBI taxonomy): Eukaryota > Viridiplantae > Streptophyta > Magnoliopsida > Solanales > Solanaceae > Capsicum > Capsicum annuum. The sequence goes on from NW_025866789.1 coordinate 1,780, forward strand.
CCTAATAATCAATTAACAGACATGAACATCAATCAATATCTCAAAATAATTTAACAAAAATATTCTAAATATAAGGAATTTGTTATAAATGGAAAGTCCTAGTATTTATGTTTTGGAATTGTGAGATTATTAGGACACAGTCGATTATTGGAAAAAAGAAACCCAATTTTCTATAATTAAGTTAGATTTCTTTTCATAAATTCTAGGTTTAAAAGCTGTATTATAAGTAAATATGGTAAGAATATTTGCCAATTTACTCTACTATTTTTATCTCTTTAAGAGCCCATTAAAGAAGAGTTTGTAGTAAAAATTTGCTTGCAGAAAATTGGCAAA
>NW_025866790.1:0-2305 GCF_002878395.1 Capsicum annuum
TTTAGTCATTTAATGACAAAGGTCTTATTGAAAGAACATATTAAAATCCTCTTGATTTTAACAATTGAACAACTAAATTGAAACAAATATTTTTAAAAAAAGGGCCAACGGAGGGAGTAGTAGAAAATTTTCATAAGGCAAAATGACCTTCTGAACCCCTGTACTATGTCGGTTTTGTAAGTTGGACACTTCTACTTACATGTTTGTCATCTGGACCCCTGAACCCACTAAAAAAAATATTTTAAATCCTTTTTTGGTGAGTGTAACACACTCTCCCCCACGTCAGTTGCCACGTCAGCTGCCACGCCTGACACGTCTGCCACGACATCTGCCACGTCGTTTTAAAAAAAAAGTATTACATTAAATTCCAAGTCATTTTTAAAATGCTACATAACAAATTAAATATTAAAATTAATTTAATTAAATAAGAAAAATTTGAATAATCATGTTTTTATTTTTGCTCACAAATTAAACATCAAATCCATTCCAAACAATTAAAATTCTTCTCCAACTAATTTAAATTTTTAACTATAAATTCATATATACAAACATGATAAATTTCGATTTTTAAATTTGAATATTTTTAACAAATTCACAAAAATTTTAATTTTTTTCAAGAGAAATTCACTAATTTTTTTCAATATTCACTATCACTTACTTTCAATTTAAATTTAAATTTTAATCCCCCAAAAAACAAAAAGATTTCAAATTTAAATTTAATTACAAAAATGAAAAAAATTGAATTGACAAGGAAAATTAAAATAAAAAATAAAAAGTGAACGGGGGAGAGGAGCTGGGAGGAGTGTAGGGGCTGGGGGTGAGGTGGGGAAGCCCGGACGGAGCTGGTGGGGTATGGGGGGTTGGGGATGTGCTGGGGTGGGGTGGGGAAGGGCTCGACGGGGCTGGTAGGTGTGGGGGGGTGGGGACGGGCTGGGGTGGAGTGGGGAAGGTTTTTTTTAAAAAAAAAAAATTATTATTTCTAAATTTTTAAAAATATTTTTAAATTAAAAAAGATGGAGGAAAAAAATACCCTTTTTTATTTTTTTTTATTTTAATATTTTTTAATTTTTTTAAATTATTTTATGGAAGGGGAAGGGGGTGGGGTGGGATGGGGCTGGGTGGGAGTAGGGGTGGGGACGGGCTGGGGTGGAGAAGGTTTTTTTTTAAATAAAAATATTTATTATTTTTATATTTAAAAAAATAAATTAAAAATGATGGAGGAAAAAATAGATCCTTTTTTTATTTTTTTTTTAATTTTAATATTTTTTATTTTTTTTTAATTATTTTAATATAAAATTAGCTAAAAATTGACCTTCACTCGCACCTCCAGGCGAGTGAGTACACTCTCCTTGTCCTAGTCACCATTTCAATGCCACATAGGTGAGGTCAATGGTCAAAGGATACAAAATGTTGCTTTTTAATGGAAGGGTCAGATGACAAACATGTAACTTATCTTTAAATTATCGGCAAACCTTTTCCACACAACCCAGCACATAATTCATCTTACAATTACCATCATCGATCATCACTTTGTTAACTATTTATTAAATTTATATTATCTTTAATATTGCCGATACACTATTTATTAGTAACTTATTGAATTCCATATTCATTGATTTTTAAATCCCGTGAACCATCAAGTCTTTGAACACATGTTGTGCCTGAAGCTATTAGGTTGAGGACACGCCTGCTTGGGCGTCACACATTTCATAAAACAAAAAGAAGATTAATTACAAAGCTGAAGAATGATGCATTTCGTCATACCCAGTTTATTCCCACAACGGTTTGGGAGGGTAAATTGTACGCAGTCTAGACCACTATCTCAGAGGTGAGATAGAGAGGTTGTTTCTAAAAGAACCCTCAATATTTTAGAGAAGGACCGAATATAAGAACAAGAAACAGAAGGTAGAAACAAACAACATTTGACTCACACTAACAAAATATGACTTATGCGAAGGTGTTCTGATATATGTCTGATTTGTGATTATTATTAACAAGAAGAGTTAATGGTCAAAAACACGCCTTGACTATCAATATTTCACGAGTTTCACATCGCAATAACAATCAGCTGTTCCCTTTTCCTATCCGAGCTATCACCATCGTTCAGGTAGGAAAAGGGAACAAGGCTATCAGGTGTGTTTGATATATATCTGGTGATAGTTCGGGCTGGAAAAGGGAACAACTGAAGTTGAGGTGTGACCTGTGAAACGACTACATGAGCATCAGGAAGATGTGTAATGTGTTGCAGTTGAGGACAGTGAACATGAAAGAAGAATCACATTTCCATCAGACTACTATATTGTTT
>NW_025866791.1:0-2332 GCF_002878395.1 Capsicum annuum
CCCCCTAAATCGTGGGCTATAGTAGACTAATTAGAACAGAAAATGCCCAGTTCGTGCCCTTTCTCCCGTTTGTCCACCCAAATGGCTACAAAAAATTAAATGAACCTCAGTAGGATGATCTATAATCTCGCTGGCACATCCTGGTCAATTTTTAGCCAATAGCAAGCACGAACTCTAGGCCCACGCCCAAAACCGTGTGCTATAGCACACCGATTTGGCCCAAAAATTCCCCTATCGCGTTGTTTCACCCGTTTGTCCACCCAAATGGCCATGAAAAATCAAAAGGACCATACTGGGACGATCCCTAACCTCCCTGGCATGCCCCAATTTCTGTCAACAGCACACCCAGACACCGGGCCCACCCCCAAAACTGTGGGCTATAGCACACCGATTTGGCCTGAAAAAGTCCCGTTTGCATCGTTTCGCTTGTTTGTCCACCCAAATTTCCACTAAAATTTAAACGGACCACACTGGGATGACCCCCAAACTCTCTAGCATGCCCCAATCAATTTTTGGCCAACATCACGCAGGACCCCGAGCCCACCCCAAAAATCATAATCTATGCACACCAATTTTGCCCAAAAATGCCTCATTTACGCCGTTTTGCCTGTTTTTCCAACCAAATGGCCACGAAAAATTAAAATGACTATACTGGGATGATCCCCAACCTCCCTGGCATTTCCCAGTCAATTTTTGGCCCACAACATGCCCAGACCCTGGGCCCACCCTAAAATTGTGGGCTATAGCACATCGATTTGGCCCAAAAATGCCCCGTTCGCGCCGTTTTGCTCGTTTGTCCACCTAAATGGCCATAAAAAATTAAATGAACCATACTGGAAAAATTTCCAACCTTCATGGCATACCTCGATCAATTTTCGGCCATCCGAACACCCGGACCCCTGACCACCCCCTAAACTGTTAGCTATATCTCACCAATTTGGCCCAAAAATACCTCATTCGCACAGTTTCAATAATTTTTCTACCCAAATTGCCATAAAAAATTAAACGAACAACACCGGGATGATCCCCAACCTACCGGGCATGCTTCGATTGATTTTTAGCCCGCAGCACGCCCGGACCCCAGGCCCACCTCTACAATCGTGGCTATAGCACACTGATTTGGACTAAAAATGCCTTGATCGCTCCATTTCGCCCGTTTGTCAACCCAAAAGGCCACGAAAATATAAATGGATCACACTGGGATGATCCCCAATCTCCCTAGCACGCACCGATTAATGTTTGTCCCATAGCACTGTTGAGCCTCGGGCCCACCCCCAAAACGGAGGGCTATAGCACATTGATTTTGCCTGAAAATGCCCTGTTCCCATTGTTTTGCAAATTTGTTAACCCAAATGGCCATGAAAATTTAAACGTACCACACTGGGATGTCCCCAACCTTCCTGATATGCCCCGATCAATTTTTGGCCCATTACACGCTAAGACCCCAGGCCCACCCTTAAACCGTGGGCTATAGTTCACCGATTTGGCCTTGAAATGCCCCGTTCATCCTGTTTCGCCCGTTTGACCATCGAAATATCCACAAAAAATCAAACGGGCCACACTAGGATAATCCCCCACCTTCCTGGCATGCCCTTATCAATTTTTGGCCCATAGTACGCCCGAACCCCAGGCCCACCTCCGAAATCGTGAGCTATAGAACACTGATTTAGCCTGAAAATGCCCCGTTCAGGCCGTTTTGCCCATTTGTCCACCCAAATAGCCACAAAAAATTCAACGGACAAAATTGAGATGATACCCAACCTTCCTGGCATGCCCCGATTAATTTTTTACCTACAGAATGCCCGAACCCTGGGCCTGTCACGCCCCAAATCCTATTAAGGCGGACTGGCACCCGTTGCTGGTAAGGCTCGGGAGAACCAACCTGTAGCAATATATTACCTATGAACATTATAAGTTCCTTTCATACTAAACATACCCTCAAAAGATAAATAGGACTAGCAAGTCAAAAGATATTATATGACTAGGCCGTTGGAGCGACAATGTCTACGATACGATACATGACCATACTATACTTAACGTAGTCTACAAGGCCTCTAGACAAGAAACATTATCTTATAAGGGTCGGGACAGGCCCCGCCTCATGATAAGATACTATACAATGCAAAAAGATATGATAAGACTCAAAGCACCGAAGCAACCTGGAGCTCAGTGACTGCGGTTGATATCCTGTACTCTTACTAGGGAGGTTTATTAGCTTCTGTACCTGCAGCATGGAATGCAGGTCCCCCAAGAGGGACGTCAGTACGAAATAATGTACTGAATATGTAAGGCAACATGTACTATATATGAGATAAAAAAAAAACACTCAAAT
>NW_025866792.1:0-1156 GCF_002878395.1 Capsicum annuum
CTTCTAGTCTTCATTCAGCAACAACTCAGAGTTTGTGCTTACAATGGGGATCAATAAAATTCCCATTGGAGGTTTTATAGACCTCATCTTGGAAAAGCTCTTCACCCCCGTTGTTCTCAATTAAAAATGTAATATAGTATGTAAGCCTCAAAGATACATATAGATGTATATAAAGAGAGAGAAAAAGAGAGAGTGAGTGAGAGAATAAATACATTAGGGTCAAAAAACTTCTGGATCGCCACAACAGCCATACCCTCTATCATACTATAAAGGGCAAGACATTTCTTAGATACCAAAATAGGTAAGATGCTGTTACTCATACACTCCTCCGGGCATTCATCAAATTTGAATCCCTATCAACATAAAAATAAAAATGCATCAGTAGTTTCTAAAATTGTCTCAAATTATATAAATTTTGGGCAGTTATGAGAAAAATGGTGTTTTATCCCTTTATAGCCTTTTTAAAATTCAATGTCTTTTCTTACCAAAGATCTTCATTTCTACACCATCGTACATTTATTTCTATAGAGAAGAGATCTTCATTTTTACTCATAAGATATATTCATTTTTACAGGAAAGATATCTTCATTTTATACAATAGAAAACTTCATTTCTACGCAGAACAGCTATTCATGTTTTTTACAAAGAAGATATCGAACTTCATCCAGATTTTTTCACATGGAAGATATCATTCTTCATTTATTTATTTAATACATAAGATTTCAATCTTCATCCATTTTTATTAACAAAGAAGATATCAATCTTCTTCCTTTATTTAAACCAATTAGATATCAATTTTCTTTTATTTTTTTACTCTAAAGACATCGATATTCATTTCTATGCATAAAGCACCAATCTTTATTCTTACTCAGATGGCTGGAAGACAGTGACTTTCACCAGAAGGAAAACTACCAAAAAATGACCAATGACGGAAGGTAAGCGAACACAACCGCAAAGCATCAAGGTAAAAATTCTAGATGCAGCCACATGTAAGTTCCTTCAAACTCGATCCCTTTAATACTCTGCATCACCATCACCACCACCACCCCACCATCACCCTAATTTAGTTTAAGTTTTTATGAATGATTATGTTTATATGTTTTTTTGTCTTGTTCATTGATGAAGAAGCTTTGTTAGTAGGATTTTGGTAGAAGAA
>NW_025866793.1:0-4008 GCF_002878395.1 Capsicum annuum
ATAATAATAATAGTAGTAATAATAATTAAGTTATGTTTTTTCTTTCTTTTAGAGTATGCATTTTCCTTTTTTATATCGGATCTACCTATAAGGGATTCAAAAATCTATGTATATGTTTTGTTTGGTTTTGTTTGATCGACTCTGCTTTTTTAATTCTTATTTAATATTTAATTATCATTCTATTTATTTCCTGTTCTCAATATGTCGACGGTTGGAGGTAGGGATTGAGCACTTGTGGCAACAGAGGATGGTGAAAAGTCATGATTTTCGTAAAAATGATTCGTTAATAAATAATAAGGAACTAAATAATATACACAATTTATAACCATAAAATAAAGATTAGTTAATTTAAAAAAAAAGTCACAATATTGGATTAATTAAGTTATATGATTATTGTTAAGAAAAAGGTGAAGAGTCGTGACTTTTTTTCTAAAACAAAAACATATACATTCAACAATGTTGCTGATGGATCAAATTCCCCATTTGTTGCGACTGACGTATCAACTATTAGAAGAAATCAAAAAAGCTATTAAAACAGACCTTCCATTATATTTGTTGCCAGAAAATAAAAATAGTTATTATTTTATTAAAGAAACGATTATTGAAAAGGTGTTTTTTTTAATTTATATAATAAAAAAGTCAGCAAATTTGGATTAATGATATGATGATAGTTTTTTATGAAAAAGATAGATTATATATTGCAATAGATATATTATCTGATGCAACAGGTTCTCTATTATTTCAACAGATGATATATCTGTTGTCACAGATGAGTTATCTGATACAACAGATATAAAATCTGTTGTCACAACTCAATAAAAATGGTTCTTGAAAAGAACTAATTAATAATAATAATTTAAAAAGTCATGACTTATCACAATATTTCTTAATTTAATTAAGTCATGACTTTTCATAGTAATAAATAATGTAATTAATAAATGGAGGTGAACAATTAGATTATATGTTGCAACAGATAGGTTATCTGATGCAACAAGTTTTATATTTGTTGCAACAGATGAAATATCTGTTGTCACAGATGAATTATCGATGCAACAGTTATAAAATCTGTTGTCACAACTCAATAAAAATGGTTCTTGGAAAGAACTAATCTATATATATATATATATAATCTGAAAAGTCATGACTTATCACACACAATATTTCTTTTCTTAAATTAATTAAGTCATAACTACTCACAGTAATAAAAATAAAAAATATAATTAATAAATGGAGGTGAACAGTCGCCCCTTTTTGCCTCTTATTCAAATTCAATCCTCTATAAATAGGTCCCTCCTTACTCAATCATTCATTCAACTACACTCTATTTATTTATTGCATCTCATCTTTTATATTACACCTGGACTTCCACCACTTTCTCTTCCATGACTAAGGTAAGTTTTTTTCTTGCCAATTTGTAGTATACGTTGTATTACATTCGGATATTCTTAAGATCTTTACTTTTGTTTTTAAGTTTTTCGTCAATTCATATGTGTTCTAGATTATGGCTGATCTAGTGTGGGATGTTGCTTTTATGCAAGATGCCGTGAATGAACTTTGAAATCAGGTTTGTGTCCGGCAATGGAAACTGGGAGCAGTTAGAGAAAGAATGCTTCGTGAGATCCGCAGGCTAAGGAGGGCCTTGCTACTTCCGGTTGAAGATTGGTCGGCTGATTATGATGATAATAATAATAATAATTAGATTATTTTTTTCTTTTAGTCTATGTATATGTATTTTTTTTGTTTAGTAAAAAAATTATGTTTGAACAACTTTGACGTTTTAATTCATATTTAATTTTTATTTTGTCTATCATCTTCTCAACAAACATGTCTACAATTGGACGTAAAAAGGAATAATTTAGAATCCAGTAGCAATAGCAAGATTTATCTGTTGGGTTTATGGCAGGGGCTGATCAGTTTGTGGGATAGTAGATGGTGTTTGAAATAACCAGTGTTTGCTACTCAATCGAAAATTCATAAGAGAAAAAAGTTTTAACGTGAGTCAGCGTATAGACTCCCTTATTGAATGATGTTTACATTTTAATTTGAAGAAAAAAATGATTAATGCAAAGGGTAAAACATGGATTTTTTTATCTCTTTTTAATTAATGAAAAGAGACAAGTAAAATGAGAAATCAAATTAGAAAATTTGGGATGGATAATTGGACGTAAGGAATAATTTTGAATCCAGTAGCAATAGCAAGAGTTGAAACGTATTGGTAATCTGTTGGGTTTGTGGCAGGGGCTGATTTGTGTTGTTTCAAACAGATTAATCATCTGTTGCAACAAATATGAAGTCTAATGTAACAGATAATCAGTCTGGTGCAACAGATAATCAGTCTGATGCAATAGATAATCAGTCTGGTGCAACAAATAATCAATCTGATGCAATAAATAACTAGTCTAATGCAACGGATAAATATTCTGTTGCAAAAGATTACTTATCTGATGCACAAGATGAGTGATCTGTTTAAATTGTGGACATTTATGTTGGATTCATGATCGGGTTCTATCCATTGTTGAAAAAACAGCAGTAACTGGTGTACCCAGATGACAAATTCGAATAAAAATCATAATTTTGCTTACCAAAGTCACATATGAAGTAATGCTAAAGTGGAAAGTGATGTAGGAAACAAAATTTAATCTAAGAAATTAGTCAGATAGCAGCGCTAGTGGTAACAACAACAACAACAATGGTCGATAAGAAGAAGATAAAGATGCTAACGAAGTAGAAGATGATGATAATGAAGCAGAAGATAATGAATAAAGCAGCAACAAGAATGAACAACAATAATCGTGAAGAGAGAGAAAACAACAACGGATGAGAAGAGAGAGAAACACACTTTTTTCCCTCTGTTTTCTGTTATATTAACTAAAATTTGGATCAAAGTATAAAATTAAAAACGTCTGGGCTATTTTCAAACTTTTTCAACTTTCTTAATCCATAATAAAGTAATTGTCACCTCCACTCAATAATTAAGACTTGTGTCACCTACACCTCATTTTAAAACTCTTTTGTCACCTATAGCCCAAAGCCCCTAGTAAGTTTGCTTTATTCCTAGTAATAGGCCCCACACTTTTCATGGTAGCATCAGGTATGTTATCCACTTCTGCTAAAAAACTTGGAGTCAGTATCCTTAGCAACAACAAATTTGGAGTAAAATTTCTTGGATGCCATTTTATCATTCTTAAATATGATGATTAATTCAAAGAGATGAGAGGTAGAGAAGGTTCCATTGGGCGTGCCAAAATTTGTAGACGACAAATTTTTCTAAGTCAAGAAAATAATAATCGAGACAGAAACAAATGAAGTAACAAAATGTAATATTTGATTTCAAATGTAGTAAGTGTTACAATCTCTAAGATAATCCTCTGATTCTTTAAAGTAATATGAACTTGGACTTGAACTTGATTTGAATTCAATGGCTTGAGTAGCTTAATCTTGAATCTTCCTCTTCGAACTTGAATTTGGATGTTAATTCGTCACAAACACTTGGATGGTTGTCACGAACGATGAATAAGTAACTTGATCTTGAACAAAATTTCCTTCGTTATTGGTCTTGAGTTTGATAGCTTGAAACTTATAACTTGCAGAGAAATTATGAGTTTCGATCCACGAGCTCTCTTCTTGCTTCTTGTTTTTTCAAAATCCTTCTTTTGTGAGTTATGAGGACCCCTATTTATAGTTGGAGGGACAAAGCAATTGTGTGCTTTAATTGGTTGGTAAAATTGACCAATCACATTCTTTTGGTGAAAAGCTCTAATTTGTTTGGCTAGAACATGTCACCTGCACATGTGGCGTGATTTTAGTGGCTCATTTCATTTAATTTGGATTGCCACATAATATCGATATGTGTCATACTTTTAGTGGCTCATTTCATTTATCTTGTATTGCCACATAATATTGACATATGTCATGTTGTCAGTGGCTCATTTTAATATTGAAATATGTCATGTTTTTAGTGGCTCATTTCATTTATCTTGGATTGCCACATAATATTGACATATGTCA
>NW_025866794.1:0-1800 GCF_002878395.1 Capsicum annuum
ATAAAGACGAGTATAAGGTATCTAGAAGAGAGGCTAAGTGTAACACCGCGTATTCAAGTACATGTATTGGCTTATTCAAGTATGTGTATTGGTCTTATTTATATGGATTTAATTTTTTTATTTCATTTATACCAGAATTTGCCCGTCGATGGTTTCATGCAAAAGTTATTGAATAAGATTTCCAACAATATAAAGATTTCCAAAAATGGATAGGTTTTGAATATAATCAAGCACGTTTGAAACTATAAAACGGTGGCCGGGATATTTGGGAATAGTAAATGTGCAGGAAAATTTCCTGTACACAAACTACTGAGGCCAGCCGAATTTTTGGGTCAACTTTGAATGATCATAACTCCCTAATATAATGAACTGGAAGAGCTGCAACCTATTAAAATAAAGATCTTTGAGTCTTCTTTCTAATGCAATTGGTTTCATCCAAATCCAACGTCTGAGTAAGGAGTTATACTCGTTTTACTTCAGCCTATCAAAACAGATTTTTAAGGTCAACTTCAAACGACCATAACTCCTTTTACAGGACGAACTGGGTGGCCTACTTTATATGAAATGAAATCCCTTTGAGTTATCTTTCCAACTATACCAATTTCATCCAAATTCGATATCGGAGCAAAGAGTTATGGTCGTTCTACTTTAGCTTATCAAAACAGTCCACCAAAGGATAGATTTGACATTATTTAAATTTTAAAGGCATTTTGGTCATTCCCTATTATATTATGGACGGGAATATGTGTATATATACATGTATATAAGTTCAAAAACTCATTTTCATCATCAATCATTGAGGAAGAACAAACCCTAGCCAAATTTGACCTTTAAATCACTTTTGATTCAACCGTAGAAATTTCAAAGTAATTCGATAACTGCGTTTGTCATCTCGAGAGCTTCGAACGGCCCCTATTATTTGTGCAAACAGGATTGCATAATCAAGAGGTGAATTCTAAGGTATGAATATTGTTTGCCTTTGTTCTCTTCCATATGTATATGTGTGATAGAGGATTATATGTATTGGTTGTTATTGAAAGGTGAAGAAAATTGGGTTATGGACTATTTTGCATGGTTTGGTTGTATTTAATTGTGGAAGGTAGATATGGTAATTGAGTTATGGAAGGTGGATATGGTGATATACTATTGAATTAATGTTTATTTATGTCTATGACTCAATTTGGTTTAATGGATTGGTTAGAAGGATGAATGAATCCAAACTTGATATTGGAGGATGTTGTATGAATATGCATGGCATGTGAATATAATTGGAGTATAAGAGGGTTAAAGTGACACCCTTTATGTTGTAATTAAGGCTTACTACTTAACCACTAGTTTGGTGAATTCAAATAATTGAATTGTGACATTTGGTCGCTAATACTAGATTGCTATATATGTTCATTGTAGATAAGTAATCCGAAAAGACAAGAAGTCCATTTGGGACTAGTATTGAAGGTTGACAGTCAGGTATATAAAGCATACTCTATACCATATCTTTGACATGAAAGTGAACAATTGTTCTATTAAGAAAGTTTTCAAATTTATTCAGTAACATGTGATCCATAATGGTTTTGTATGATGTCCTACGTTACCAATGAACTTATTTCCTCCCTATAAGATGTCAAGACATTCCAATACTTACTTTTTTTCCAAAGCTTACATGTTTATTGAACTAATGAATGTCAGAAGATATCCGGTTACTCAAACAAGATCCATGTGCTATTAATGACTCCAAAACATTTCATTGATATACCAGTAAGTTCCAACTTCATTGTTATGGCATTGATGACTCCAAAACAC
>NW_025866795.1:0-3325 GCF_002878395.1 Capsicum annuum
AAAAGGATTTCCCAAGCATGGCTAAGATCAATGTGAAAATAAGAATGCCGAATCCACATTCTTTGGAAACAAAAGACCCCAGGCGTGCGAGTATTATAATCTTATAAGGAGATTACTAGAGGAGAGTGATCAGATGATACTCTAGGCAAATGGTCAACTCTGGTGGAAAGAAAATGGCTTTTATATAGAAGCGGGCAGTCCCAATCCAAAAGGATTCTATCTAGTCTGGCCCAGATACAATGTTGACCGATTTTATTATTTCTCCAAGTCAATTTGTTGTCATTGAAAGCCCAATCAAATAATCCAAACGAGAAAATCATAGCTTCAAATCTCATCACTTCAATAAAGACATTGAAGTTAGGAGGCCGACCCCCAAGTTTTTTATAATGGATCTGCAATTACATTAAAGTTCCCCCTACTAGCCACGGGAAGTTATTGCAAGTCAATTGGTCCTTCAATCATCGAGTACACTATCGACTTACCACACTTATCATGATAACATCACCAATCTTTGGCACTTATGGGGAGCCCTATCATACACATTCACCACTAGAGTCTTCATAAGAACTCTGGGGCGAGGTCCAAGGTGAACCCGAATTAACGATGAGAATAGCTTGACCTTCGCCTTTTTCTACCTGCACGGATGTCTTCCCTTCCTTGAAAAGTTAACCTAGTCAAGCAATGGAAGGAGAAAGGAATAAGACCTTCCTCACGTACAGACAAACCCTCTTTAGTGAAGTTAGTCCTTCCCAACCTCTCTTACAGCATCCATTTTGTCAAAGAAAAACGGAGCCAGCACACTGACTACTCTAATTGGGCGTGGACTGGGAAAAAGTAGCAGCTAAAGGAAAGATAAAAGGTATTGGCGAAGAAGTAATGGAGAATCTGATATAGATAGAAAAGAGAGAAAGCTAAGCTAGCTAACAAAGGGGTTTGGATTCTATCGCCCTAGTACACCAACCAGGAAGAAAGATTTTATGCTTTTCACTTTTCTGCCAAACTAGAATGAGGGCCAATCAGGACGATCAGAATGTCCTTATTTCACAGCGCTATAACATTCTCAAGTTAGAGTCTGACTATCTCTATTCTAAGTAGCACCCGAGAAAGCACACGCTAAGCTGATCTTTACCAAAGCCATATCTCCATAAGCATCCAAAGCTGCCTGCTCATTGGTAGTGAAAAATCAAAAACATAGATACGTTTATGAATCCAAGAGCCACTCATCTGAGTCAGCAGATTTAAATTCTGCTATGTCGGTGCACAAAGCAAGCATAAAAAGACTGCGTAAATATTTGGTCTACCTATCATTGTCCATGTTGGCTTGACTCCGTTAGGCAAGAGGACCCCTACTAATATTGACTGACCTATTGATGGTCTATAAGTAGGCCATTTGCTATTGCTATAAGGGATGCTCGCCTTTATACGGCTTGTCCTCCCTATCGCTCTTAACAGTTGACAGTATTCCTGCCATACCTAAATTTCTATTATTTAGAGCTAGAAGCTTCACCAGAAGTCAGCAAGATGAGTTCGCTCTTCTTCGTAGACAAGGCTCGTTCCATACTTTACTTATGAGCTCATGTAGTACTCACCCCTATCTCTAAAGGGGCTTATGCATTCCACTCGTTGTCTACTAAATGAGCATTAGAGTGAGCGAGCAAAGCCCTTAATTTAGTGGCTTCTCTCAACCTCCTCTTTCATTTCCGCTTAACTTCCGCGATTTGTGGGATTAATTAATTGGATACCCAAAACCCATAATCTTTCCTAGGAACAGCTTCTACGATGATCGGCATAACAGCATGATTAGTTCCACAAATCTCACTGCACTGACCATAGTAAACTTCTTCTCGTTGTACCAAAATAGAGGTCTGATTTAAACGACCAGGTACAGCATCACATTTGACACCTAAGAAAGATACAACCCAACTATGAGGTACATCAGCAGATGTTACAATAAAACGTATATGGCTCTTTACAGGTAGAACAACTCTATTGTCGACTTCTAATAAACATGATTGACCCAATTCTATATCATTTTTTGGAATACAGGTAGTATTCTTATTATGATTTCTTGTTGCTTGTAGTATTACGATTGTTTACTAGTCTTTGTTTACTCTTTCCCTGTATGTGGCGTCTCTATGTTTTGTCTTGTTCTAGGTTTTTTGGTATGACTTTGATTACTATTCCTTGTCTTGAGCCGGGGGTCTATCGGAAACAGCCTTGCTACTTCCCCGGGAGTAGTGGTATGGACTGCGTACATCTTACCCTTCCCAGACCTCACTATGTGGGAATACACTGGGTTTGTTGTTGTTGTTGTTGTTGTATAACTGTCAAAAGTGAGTGACTGTTCATCGGTATGTTATAGTCCAGATACTCATAAGGTAGGGTCGACGCTCGTCTCCCCCCAAACTGTACTTTCAAGTTTCCCCGTAAAAAGCTCTCCATGCCTAATCTTAGAAAGAACACTATTTTTATTTAGTTAGGTAGTTCTCCCAACCTTGAATTCCCACGTTCCAGCATGCATTATGCCAATAGGTCCCACCACCAACTCTAGCTAAGAAGTTGAGTCACCCTTTTTTTTAGAAATAGAATAGAATAAAGAATGAGATATTCTATATCCTGTATCGATCATAGGATCACTCTATGAATAGGTCAATTCTTTATGACCTCCCACCATTCATGACATCCCTTGCTTCTCACAATAACGGCTTCTCGGTGGAGGGGTAGAAGCGTTGGTCCCCTTCGGTCAACTTGCTTGTGCCTGTTGTTACCTACCGTAGGATCTCCATCCCCGAAGCAAAGAAAGAGGAGTAGGAACAATAGGTTCTCCTCTCAAACCAGTCAAGTAGCTTTTCACTCCTCTCCCAACCTGGTATTTCTGCAACTACTTTCGTGGTTGTTGCTAATGGGGATCCCTCATGCCAAAAGTTTACTAGGCCGGTCGTTAGGTCCAAAGTTGTATACCACTGCTATGGTGCCAATAGATTTACTACTTCAATGTCATTATCGAACATTGCAGGCTGAGCATCTATTTCTCGTATATCATTCCACATTGAAGAGAGGTATGTCTACCTCCAGCAACAACAAGAATAGAACCATAGGCTCTTATGCTGGGAGCATTTTAGGGTATAGGTCTAACCACCTTAACTCTCCATTTTTGGTATGCTATAGTTATTAAAGTTTCTCAATGGTAGGAATGGGAGATTACCGGTAATCCAGATGCTTCGCTAACCATATTCAACTTTAAGGCATTTTGTTGCACTTTAATCACCCTCGTGAAGAGGCGCACTCCGATACCATTGATGTCCAATAGCTTTTATAGTAATGG
>NW_025866796.1:0-4072 GCF_002878395.1 Capsicum annuum
AGAGCTGTCACACCTCTTTTTTAACTCCAAAGATATTGATTTAAGTTTGAAAGGGTTTTTATTCTTAAGTGACAAAAGAAAGATTGTTTTGAAAAGGATTCATTATATTCAAAAATTTAGAGTCGCCATTTGGCAAAAATCGGGTATGCCAAGTCACCCATGGATATCCTTTTTCAAAACGATTTTGACTCTATAGAACTGATCCACGAACAGAGATTCTGGATAAGGAATTCTGTTGACCGAGAAAAAGGTGTTAGGCACCCCTCGATCCTGTGGTTTGACCAAGGTCTCTTGGTAGAGCATATCGGCTAATTTTGGCACTAAGAATGTATAAACCACATAAAACACATAAACAAGCATCCAAACACACCAAATAAAATAAATCCACAGTATAATGTTCAGTCAATTATTACAAACCGAGATAGAAAAATATGAAAATGAAAACCTACTTTATTCTAGACTAATCCTAAACTACGGTTCAATGCTTTACCCGATGCCTTGGGCCTTGATCATGGACGTCCTCTGGGTACAAAGTGTTTCGGGGCATTCCCCGATAAATGAACACAACTACCTCGAGGCATTCCCCGGAAAAATGATACATTTAATTCAAAACCCATAAAACCAACCATTCAACACACATTTTCAACATTCAAACAATCCAAAAGTTCTAAATTTGCCTATCCATTTCAACGTATTATCATTCTATTACATTCAACAGTATTCATGCTTATTCTGAATTAAACAAAACAATAATAAACCACAATTGATCTATATTCACCCATTTTTACCAAATTCTCTTTTAACACTAAATTCCCACAATTCACAATCACTATAAAATCAATATTCATTATTCACATCACACATAATTCGTAACCAACAGAATCAACTACTAATCAGCACGAACAATTATTTCATCACCACCAAAGATCAAAACCACACACGAATATTTAATTCGAAACACAAAATATCATAAACATTGAAATAAAAGAGAGAAAGAATAGAGTTGAACCTCAATTGAAGTTTATGATAAATCAGAGATAGAACCGCATCCGGAAAACCTCGCATCCAACCTCAATAACGGAGCCTTGATCTAACCCCTCTTTTCAATTTTATCAATCCGAGCTAAAATCTTCAAGAAATGAAAAACCCAAACCCAAATACGTATCGAGACTGATCTGTCTCATCCATTTTCGGTGGGTCCCCGGTGGCTGTCCAAACAGTAACAACGACGATAATGGGGCAATTACTTACCGTCTTAAATGTATTTAAGATATTTTTTTTGGTTGTTGTTCGTTGATTTCAAGCCCATAGGACTGAGTCAGGCAAGATGTGGAGGATTTTGGTAGGTAAATAGCCAAAAATTTTGAAAACTAGTCAGCTTTGTTCGCTCCTTTCCTACCAATGTTTTTCTCTATATTTCTCACTCTCGACCTCTTTCTTCTTTTTCTCTCTCTCATGCTCAAATCCCTCTTGATCTCTCCTTCTCGATTTCTGTTCTCTCCTATTCCTCCCTCAGCTCTTCATTACTAGTGGGTGTGTGTGTGAATTTGTGCAGAGGAGGATGGTGGTCAGTGTGTGCGTGATGTGTGCTCTTCGGTGAGGATCCGTGAGTGTGTGTGGTTTGTGCGTAATAAGAAGAAAAAATGGACAGTGTTGTTCTCCTCCTTTCTGTCGTCAATGGAAAAAAGATATATATGAGTATTGTTGTTGATGATGAAGTTAAGTGGTAGGGCCCTCTTTTTTTTTTTTCTAGTCTATGAAAATCCCGTTGTATTTGTATGTATATATTATCAAAAGGTGGAAAAAGAAACGTGAGGAGGGGAGTCATGTGGGGTAGGGGTAGGAGTGGTTAGGTGTTCGTTTTTAGTTTGAGAGGTTGTTAGGATAATATTAGAACAAGGTAAAATTTGTTAAGGGTTGTTATTTTTGTATTTTTGTGGGATATAATTATACGGATGAGGACACGTAGTAAGATGGGGGTAAAAATGGTAAGAATGCTTTAGGGGAGGGACAAAATTACGTGTCTACAATACCCCCCTTTATGGAAGACAAAAACATGTACCAAAGAGAGAAAAAATCTAGAGTGAGAAAGTTTTCATAAAGTTTTAGTTCTTTTAAAGTTCTTAGTTTCCAAAGTTTGTAAGTTAGTAAAAAAAAAGAGTGTGAAAAGTTTTCTTAGTTCTTCATTTTCCGGTAGCTGTCAAGTTTTCAGGGGACTCCTGAAAGGAAAACCTCACTTCTTCCTTAAGACATGTAAGTAGTAGTTACATAAGTCTTTGTAATTTTCTCCCAAGTTTGTAAATTATGTTTGAATTAATTCAGTTTATATTTTCTATCACATATGTTTTATTATTAAGATCCGGATCACCTGCGGTTTTTTGACAGTTTTCCTGATCTTGAAAAATTTATAAATTACTTATAAAAATACCCTTAGTATATGGTCATTCTCTTAGTGTTTTAACAATCACGTTGGATTAATCTGTAAATTCTTAGGGACTTGAAAAGTCCGAAGAAGATTGAAAGATGGACTATTGTTATTCTCCCGGGGTGTGATTAAAGAAGATATTGCTAAAATACCTAAAACTGAAGAGAAAGAAATGAACATGGTAAAAAAAATTAAAAAAAATCAAAAAATTAAAAAATACAAAATAATATATATTGGGAGAAAATACACTTAGACCTTTATGACTTAGACACTTACACCGGTCTAAGGACAACACTTGAACGAGTACTGAGTAGGACGTTACACCATATTAAAACAAACTTACGATATTTCTGCTTTAATATCTTAATATTACTCACCTGCTTTAATAACTTAAAAAATTACTTACCTACTTTAATAACTTGTTACAATAATTTGCTTGCTATATTTATCTGTCTATCTTATTATACTAACTATATCCACTTGTCTAACATAAATACTTACTAACATATATATACTATATATATTCACTACTTATATATATATACTTACTAACATATATATATTAATATATATATGTATATATATATATATATATCTTCTTAATACCTCTGTTTATTATTTGTATATCTTTCTTTATTATTTTTTATATATACATGTTTATTTATCTTATATCTGCTTAATATCTCTGTTTATTATTATATCCACCTATCTATTTTTATTTGTGTTTATTTATCTTATATCTACTTAATATCTCTATTTATTGTTATATCCACCTGTCTATTTTTATTTGGTATCAGAGCCGTAAGATTCTAGGAGACTTTAATATATGAATTATTCAAGAACACAGAAAAGAAAGCCTAGACCCTACGAACGTTTAATAATATTAGATTCAGAATATTATTGGTCTCAGATAAGTGTAAAGGAACAACTTAAGAATTTATATAACGTATTATTGCAACATAGGGAATTAAGCATAAAATTATTTAAACTTTTTCCACAATCGAGAGAAGAAGCTTGGACTGAACTACAAGAGGTAGATACTAGGTTAGGAGAAGTTAGAGAACAAATAGCGTATACTAACTACGAGGTTTGGGTAGATAAGATTTTAAGAGATATGCACCCTTTTTATTTGGCTTAATAAATATACCACCTAAAAATACAAAACCATTAAAGGAAATCGAAAATAATTTATATAGCTTATATATAGAATATAAAAGACTTAATACTACAAAGGAAGACCCTATAACTTTAGATAAACTAGTTACTACAATATTCGAATTAGAATATCATTTAATAAAACATCTTAAGTTTAGAAATAATTATAAATGAAAAAACATCCTTTTGCTAATAATATACGACATAGAAATTGGTTTTTAAACGAAGAAATAAAACAAAGGGAAGAAAAAGAAGAACTAGAAATATTTTTAAGTATTTATTTAGATTTATTAAACTGCATAGATACTTCACAATCAAAATTATTCAAAGAATATTTAAGTGAAATAAGTTGGGAATTATAGGAAATTAGTATTGACATATCTAATTATAATAAAAGAATAAGCTATTATAGGAGACATTGTAATCAAGTAATTATTCCGTTAGGATAAAAATACATGAAAACGCTTCCTTTTGCGAGAGAAATACAAAGTG
>NW_025866797.1:0-3528 GCF_002878395.1 Capsicum annuum
CTTTTTCAACATATTATTCACCTGTTGCAATAAATTACTCATTTGTTAGGGTTCATGTTACGACACTATAAAATCACTATTCATTTTATTATAATGACATTATTAACTTTTTTTTTAACAAATGTCTTTATTTAGGTATGACTAATGGAGGGATCAATAACAATAGGGGTGGATTGTCATGGTGAATAGATCGAGAAGAGCAATCAATAGGTACGTGTCACGACCCGAACCAAGGTCCTGGTCTTGACGGGCATCCCGAATCATGAAGGCTCGAGAGCCCTTCTCTAACTGGCAATCATATACACAATTTATATACTTCTCTAACTGAAAATCATATACACAATTCATATACTATAAGGAAACGTGGAAAACATAATAAAACGGAAACATGGTCATTCTCTTACTTCAACTGAACAATACGAATATAAGTTCATAAACATTCAAAAGCACATGACACCATTATACGAAATCTCTAATAACATAAGAACAACTCTTGTATAAAAACTGAGACAAGGCCCCCAATCGGACCATGAATCAAAATAAACTAACAATGTTCTAAAATAGACCTTCCGAAATAAGGGAGGCTCACCAACTGTAATCTCTGACAGAATTCAACCTACTGCTTAGCAGGACCCCGAGACTGTGCGTCAGATCCTGAAACATCAGGGGTCAATACAATTGTACTGGTATGTAAAATAACTCAAAATAGCATATTTTTAATACAAAATAGGTGAAAGCATTTCATAATATTAGTGAACACAATACAAGTAAAAATACATGGGCATACTTTAGAGAACTTTAAAACAATTCTTTACAACACTGACCCACTCTTTATTCTTTCGAGCTAGTCGGTACACCCTACAAATCTGTAATTCAATGGGCTACATGGGACCCACCCTTGACTAGGCATCCAAGCCTCCAATCCAAGTAGCCGCCACGATTGGGGTAGTGATACCCCCCCCCCCCCGGGCTAATTTTCTTTGAGAAAATTCATGCATTTAAACAATTCACAATACTTGATATCAAAGATATCTTAAAGGAGAGGGAATTTAGTCATTTATGCTCTCAATCAAATTTATAAAATAGACAAAATCATATATATATAGTTATAGTTCAATTTCCATGAAAAGTAGTTCAAGACAATATATATTTCATCAAAATAATCCCATGATACATGCTTTTTGAAAACAATATCGAACACTTCATTATAAAACATAATTGGGGATCTTTAATCTTGATAAAATATTTAAACTTACGCCCATGGTTTTAGAGTAGTTCCCCATACCTTAAGTTCCTTGGTTTGAAGAATGGAATCCTATTCTTGAAACTTTTCTTAAGAATCTTGAATTGAAAGGCTTGAGTTCTTGATCTTTAGGAGGAGCTAGGGTTGTGTTTTTGAAAGGATTTGAGATGTTTAATTGATGAAATAGGAGGAAAATATCGCCCCTTGAGGGTTATCAGACATGGGTTGGGAGTTATAACGGAAGAAAAGACTAAAAAACCCTTAAAAATGCGGAACCAACAACTGTAAACTAGGGGCGGGCATTGGAGCGCACGACCTCACTGCCTCTCTCACGAAAAATGGCTATAACCTTTTGCTCGGGTATCAGATTTCTGCGAAATTGGTATCATTGGAAATATGACTCAATTATCTACAATTTGGTGGGTCATGATCCGCAAAATTCTACTTGCATTTTAATTTATACATTATAAAATAGACCCTTGTAAAATTGAATACAAAGATTTAGCCAAATCAAAGGTTCTTAGCTCAACTTTGCTCTAATTGATTGCTATGGAGATTTGTCACCTCGAAAGCACTTCAAACACGAGGATAAAGATCATGACACTTATTCTCACTTGGAAATAATTTATATTAGAGCTTCCACATGTAGGAACAGTAGTTTGATTTCTAGTTCTAAAGTGTGGGGTGTTACATTATCTCCCCCTTGGGATCATTCGTCCCCGAATGATGGGTAGGGACTTTTTGAAGCTTTAAAAGTATAGAATAAAGAACACAATCTCGAATTGAATACTTTTCCTCAACGAAATATGCAAAGGAATCAAATGAGCTTCATGATAACCCCTAGTAAAATATGTAAGTACAAAGCGTGACGTAATGAGACTTTACATAGGGATGATCTTGCACATGAGTTCTATGAATCATAATCACCACAACATAAGGCATGGGTTTATTTGGTGATCATATACCTGATTTATATTGGTACTAATCATGAAATAAGATTTTGCGGCAAATAAGAAATAGAAGCATTCTCTACCTTACAAGATACAACTCATAGACCCACAACTGAGAGACACTACTCAACTATGCCCCAACCAACAAATAACATACTTCATCATTTCCAGCTTACAATTCTCCCATAACACTTCTAACTACAAGAGTTTGAGTTCCCTCGCATAGTACTTCCATGTTAAAGACTAATTCGAAGTTAAAAAGGTGCTAACTTAAACTATGGGACCTGTACTCTATATCACATTAAGAAATGATCTCACCTCATTACTATAATCCTACAACCTCAAGTCTTAATTCAAGGAATACAAAGCACATGGCACATTGGTTTGTGTTTTCATCAATCAAAACATTCAAGCCTGTCACTACTATACCAACTTAATGGGTCTCTCCACTAAGACTCGAAATTTCAATCACTCTTACAAAAATTTTCGCTACATACCTCCTTCCAAACTATTTCTCATAACGAAAGTTCATCTCCTCCTTTCTCCCATCACTTATAATCTTAGATAAGGAAATCACATCAAAATTTTCACATTCAAGAACATTTACTCCCCCTTCTTAAGTCACTACTACTCTTCCATAACTACTTATCAAACTATCATTCGGAGGGTCATTAAGGGGCTCGAGCATAAAAATCTTGAATGGGAGAAACACTACTCAATTATAACCCATATTTGTTGATCTACTCAAGGTGGGACATTAGGTAAAGATACGATAGAATAGACATGAAGTACTTCATATATCAAGTGCTTGGATCATAAGTAAAGAGTCGTTTGGCATAAACACAACACAACATGATTTCATAGAACAGAGCACATTGAGAAACATGGGTGCACATACCATGAGTTATTTGGCATAAAGCCAAAATTTATATAGTTAATAACTAAGACTGGGATTGCCACTTGACGTGATTGATCCTTATTTAAAGAACTGAAATTTTTCCATGAGTTAGCATTAACTTTATTACTTTGGCTAAACCTGACATAGAATGAATCGGTGACATATAAAGCATAGTTTCTTTAAACTACGCATTATGTGAGACATGGATATTTTTTGGATCATGAGCAACATAACATAGAGCTTGGACATTTGGGAATATTGGATTACTGAGGGACATTTTTGCTTCTTTTTTAGAGGTCAAAACATGACATGAGTTACATAGAGAGCTCAAACCTTAGACAAAGGCAAGACTTGAATACCTAAGACATTTGTAAATGTCCATTCAAATCAAAGTAGGAGGATCTTGCTTGAATATGAATTGATTTATTATGATTCTT
>NW_025866798.1:0-2107 GCF_002878395.1 Capsicum annuum
TTGAGACAATTTTGACACAAATTGCCTATCAAGTACCATAAATTTCAAAATTTTTTAACTCAAAAACATAAAAATTCCAATTCACAAATTTCTCAAAACATTCAATTTCACCTTTTACAGAACATTCCACGGCTTCGTCTCGATGAAGAAATGAAGAAATGGGGCAGTGAAACCATTGTCAGAGCCCTCAACAAATTATGTCAAGCATCAGGACAGAAAATCAACACCCAAAAATCAAAATGTGTCTTCTCCAAAAACTGCAACATCCAAGTTGCTAACCAATGCTCCACCATTCTTCACATACAACCCAGCACTTCCATTGGAAAATACCTTGGGTTCCCCATTCTCAACTCCAAACCCAAGCATGCTGACTTTCAATATATCATTGACAATATGCATAATAAGCTTACAGGATTAAAAACCAAAATGCTCAATATGACTGGTAGGACAACCCTAACCAAAGCTACCCTGGGTAGCATCTCCAACCATGCCATGCAATACATTCAGCTTCCCCAAAAAACAAATACTATGTTAGACCAAATCCCAAAAAACTTTTTCTAAGGTACCACCTCTGAAAAAAATTATTTGATCAATTGGGATACCATCACCTCTCATAGGGAAGAGAGTGGACTTATCTCAGGGAAAGCTGCATTAAGAACAAAGCCATCCATGCCAGGTTGACCTGGAGAATGTACCACAATCCCCATGCTCTATGGGCTAGAGTCCTCTATAACAAGTATTATAGTCCTCTCTATATAGAACCAAAAAAAAAAAATATTTTCTAGGACCTAGAAATGTATCAGGCAGGGATGGGACATATGCTCTAAAGCATCAGATGGACTCCACATAATGGAGCCAGGATCAACTTCTTCCATGATAGGTAGATCCCTAACCACCAATCACTAAGAAACTACATCAATGGCCCTTTCACCCTTTGCTGACACCAATAAAAGGGTAGCTGAAGTCTACCAAAATGGTCAGTAGAATTTGCACACTCTGTCTATAACTTTTCCTCATGACATTTAATAGGTCATCAAGTCTACTTTCAGACCCCAGAACCCCTCCACCCAGGACAAACTATATTAGGGTACAACTCACAAAGGCACCTTCTCACTTGCATCAACCCACCAGTCCATTTTTGAATCAAGCAACCCTCACCAGGTAGACACCTTCAGTTGGATTTGGAAATTGCATACTCCTATAAGTTGAAAACCTTCCTCTGGATTCTTTAACACAACAGACTCCCCACCAACAAGTTCATGCACCACATTGGAATCTCTAACAACCCCATGTGTCAATACTGCGACACCAGTCAGGAAGACTCCAACCACATTTTCCTCTCCTACACCAATGTTGTTTTCTTTTGGGAAAGGCTGGCCTCTAGGAATACCTCTATCCAATCCATAGACTCCTCTACTTTAACTGTCCAAAACTTTTGCAAAACTTGAAAGTGCATCAGAAACAAACCTTTTAACCATGGGTTGACTTGGAATGATGTCATCCCTTTTGCACTATAGACCTTATGGCTCAACAAAAATAGTAACTTATTCGACCAAAAGAAAGAGCCTACAAATGAGCAATTGGCCATCCAATAGGCTATGGAATGCTACCACTTGGGAAGAAGACAGCAGGACAAAATTGTCAGGTGTATCACTATCCCACTAAAATGGGCCCCCCCCCATAACAAGGGGGTTTTAAGCTTAACACTGATGGTTCTTCTAGCTCTCAAAACATAGGAGGTATAGGCAGGGTCTTTCGTAACCATAGAGGAGAATGGATTAAGAGGCACTCTAGATACCTCATCAACACTTCCCCCATCCAAGCTGAATTGATCGCTTTACTTAAAGGATTAAAACTGGCAAAAAGTCACTCCTTGTAGCCTTTACTAGTGGAGACAGATGTATTAGAGGTGATCAAGTATTCAACACTGATACTAACATACACAACAACATTGTTAATGAATGCAGGTTTTTGATGTCCCACATCCAAGTTATGACAATGAAACACGCATGGAGAGAGCAAAGTAGTCTAGCAGACAACTTAGCGAAACAAGGGATGAAAAATGCTCAGAATGCAGACTTACAAGTTTTTGAAGTCCCTCTCTATA
>NW_025866799.1:0-1059 GCF_002878395.1 Capsicum annuum
ATTTTAGGGCTTTACATGAATTCACATGACACTACATACATGATAGTCATTTTTACATAAATCTTGCACTTAATCATGGCTTAGAAACCTAATCAACATTATAATCATGAATACACTTGAATCCAAATTATGCAAAGCATGAAATCAAACTACTAGAAGTTTAAAAGAGCTTCTTAGACTCCAAGGGTGGAAGGAACCCTTGGATGAACACCTGACATACCTTGGTTGCTAAATTCTTGAAGATTAACGGCGGAATCTTAAGCCTTGAATTTGAAATTCAATCACCTAGGGTTTTTGTTCTTGATCAATTTAAAAGTAAGTATATTTTGCTCAATGAGGGCTAAATCTCGTATTTTAGGACAGAATAGGGGTGGGAAAAAGACCCAAATACCCCTGAGGACGTGAATTTTTAATTACTAAAAACAGAACTATTGACACACAGGACAACATGCCGTGTCCTTAGCATCAATGTAATAGTTGTAACGCCCCAGAAATCGGGTCTCGGAATGTCACATGCTGCTTGAGGCTACGAGTAGCCCCAAGCTAACCCTTTGAACCATTTTATTTAATTCAACATAAATCAACGGGGTTTCCATAAATAACCCTCAAATATCAACAGAGTAATCATCATCCAAGAATAAAAGAATTTCAGAAAGATAACAAAATACGACTTATTAGTCAACTCCCAATATCTATACTAGTCTGACAAGCCTCTAAGAAAATTAATAAAACCAGCGAGCCATTGAGACATGCCCCAACTGACTCATACTCAGTTATCAAATGTATTCCGTGAAACCAACATCAGAAATCACATCCTTGGAACATTAGGACTCACCACAACAAAGGATGTAGAACAGCATGCTCGAAGAATCACTGTCCACATCCGAAGATGTAGGTCAGTACCATGAAAAGGAACCATGAAAATACAGCCCACATCCGAAGATGTAGGTCAGTACCATGAAAAGGAACCGAGTATATGGGGGTGTATGCAGTTATATAAACATCATCATCATAAATATTTATAAGAAATATGCAGGATGTATGAAAGAATCACATAGC
>NW_025866800.1:0-6870 GCF_002878395.1 Capsicum annuum
TAACCTGAAGTTTAGCCAAGAGATCTACTTCGAATACGCAGATGAGGAAGATAATACCGCTAACTGTCGTGCCCTCTTCTGTAAGTGCTAACTTCGTCTTGCTCAATTCATCACTCTCTTTCTCGATCTCTCCCTATCCCGTGTGTATGTGTGCTTGAAAGATGGAAGATTAACTATGTGGGTTGGTTGTTGGTGTGTTGCTGTGAATATATGGTAGAAGATGAGAGTGATGAGAGTATATATCTTGTAAAAAAAGAGAATAAAAAAAAAACAGAATCAGTGGTGTGTGAATAACGACGTCTGCATATTGATGGTAAAGTGGGAGTATTATTGTGAGTGGAATCTTTGTGGAAGATGAGGTGTGTGTTTCCATTAAGTAGGGCGATTACATCATCCACCACTCAAACAAGCGTTCATCCTCGAACGTAAAGAGATGGAAGGTACCTGGGCTCTCAAAAGGATAAGGGTATCTACTCCGTATGTTGGACTCAACCTCCCAAGTGGATTCAGCAACTGGACGATGCCTCCACTGCACCTTCACAGAGGCTATCTCCTTGGATCGTAACTTTCTAACCTGCCTATCTTAGATAGCTATAGGTTTTTCCTCAAAAGTCAAATTCTTGTCCAGACTCACTGAGTCCCACTGAATTACATGCGAATCATCTGGATAGTACCTCTTCAACATAGAAACATGAAAGACTGGATGTACGGCTGAAATACCTGGTGGTAAAGCCAACTCATAAGAAATTGGACCAACACGCCGAAGAATCTCAAAAGGGCCAATAAACCTCGGACTAAGCTTTCCTTTCTTTCCAAAGCTCGTCACACCCTTCATGGGTGATACCTTCAACAATACTCGCTCACCCTGCATGAATTCCAGGTCACGTACTCTTCTACCAGCATAACTCTTCTGTCTACTCTGAGCCGCCAAGAGCCACTCCTGGATCAATCTAACTCGGTCCATGGAATCTCTCAACAAATCAATACCCCAAGGTCTAACTTCAAAAGAATCAAACCATCCAACTGGAGACCTACACTTCCTACCATACAAAGCCTCGAATTGAGCCATCTGAATACTAGAGTGGTAGCTATTATTATAAGAGAACTCCACTAAGGGAAGAAACTGATCCCAATGACCCCCAAAATCCATCACACAAGCTCATAACATGTCCTCTAACACTTGAATAGTCCGCTCTGACTGACCATCTGTTTGGGGATGAAATGTTCGTGTCCAACTGAGTACCCAACTCCCGCTGCAAAGTATGCCAAAAGTTTGAAGTGAACTGAGTACCTCTATCTGAAATGATGGAAACAGGCACGCCATGCAATCGAACTATCTCACGAATGTAAATCTTAGTTAATTTCTCCACATTATAGCTCATTTTCACTGGCACAAAATGGGCTGATTTGGTCAATCTGTCCACAATGACCCAATAGAATCAAACTTCCCCAATGTTTGAGGCAACCCAACTACAAAATCCATAGTGATACGCTCCCACTTCCACTCCAGAATGGGCATCCTTTGAAGCAAACCACCTGGCCTCCTGTGTTCATGTTTCACCTACTAGCAATTCAAACACTTAGCCACAAACTCTGCAACATCTCTCTTCATCCCACACCACCAGTAATGTTACTTAAGGTCATGATACATTTTCACCGCACCTGGATGAATGGAATAGTGAGAACAATGGGCCTCCTCCATAATAAATCTAGTTAAGTCACCCACTCTAGGAACACATATCCGCCCTTTAATCCTCAATACACCCTCCTGATCCAAAATCGCCTCCTTAGCCTTACCTCGCAACACCTTATCTCTGATAATACACAACTTTTTGTCCTCGAACTGACGATCTCGAATCTTCTCTAACAACGAGGACCTCGCCTCCACATATGCCAAAACTCTACTTAATTCAGAAATATCAAGACGTACAAAACTGTTGGCCAACCGTTGAACCTCCCTGGCTAATTGCCACTCCTCCACACTCAACAATTCAAGACTACCCATGCTAACTGCTTTCCAACTCAAGGCATCTGCTACTACGTTGGCCTTGCCCGGATGATACAGGATAGTCATATCATAATCTTTCAACAACTCCATCCACCTACGCTGTCTCAAATTCAACTCCTTCTGCTTGAAAATATACCGAAGGCTGCGATGATCAGTGTATACCTCACAATGAACCCCGTACAAATAGTGTCGCCACAACTTCAATACGAACACAACTGCTAGTAACTCTAAATCATGAGTAGGATAATTCTTCTCATGTGGCTTCAACTGCCTCAAAGCATACGCTACCACCTTATTTTTCTACATCAACACATCACCCAAGCCAATACCGAAAGCATCACAAAACACGGTGAAACCCTCGCCTTCAATGGGTAGGGTCAAGATAGAAGCTGAAGTCAACAAAGTCTTGAGCTTTTGAAAGCTCTCTTCGCACTTATCTGACCACTGAAAAGCCACATTTTTCTGAGTCAATCGAGTCATAGGAGCTGCAATAGAAGAAAAACCCTACACAAATCGCCTATAATAGCCTGCCAACCCAAGAAAACTCCAAATATCTGAAGCTAAAGTAGGTCGTGACCAATTCCTAACTGCCTCAACCTTGGCCAGATCGACCATAATACCATTCTTAGACACCACGTGTCCCAAGAATGCCACAGAACTGAGCCAAAATTCATACTTTGAAAACTTGGCATATAACTTCTCGTCCCTCAATCTCTGGAGTACAATCCTTAACTGTTTTTCATAATCTGCATGACTCTTAGAATACACCAAAATTTCATCGATGAACACAATCACAAAAAAATCAAGATAAGGCCGAAACACCCTGTTCATCAACTCCATGAATGCTGCTGGAGCATTAGTCAAGCCAAAAGACATAACTAAGAACTCATAATGACCGTATCTGGTCCAAAAAGCAGTCTTAGGAATGTCCGAAACTCAAATCTTCAATTGATGATACCCCGATCTCAAATCGATCTTCGAAAACACAGAAGCACCCTGAAGCTGATCAAACAAATCATCAATAGGCGAAAGAGGATATTTATTCTTGATTGTCACTTTGTTCAACTGCCGATAATCAATGCACATTCTCATAGACCTATCTTTCTTCTTCACAAATAACACCGGAGCACCCCAAGGTGACACACTTGGTCGAATAAATCCCTTGCTTAACAAGTCCTGAAGCTGATCTTTTAATTCTTTCAGCTCAGCTGGCGCCATCCTATAAGGAGGAATAGAAATGGGCTTAGTACCCGGCTCCAGATCAAAGAGAAGTTAATATCTCTATTAGGAGGAACACCCGGAAGATCAGTTGGAAATACATCTATGAACTCTCTAACCACCTTCACGGACTCTAAAGAAGGTGTCTCAGTACCAGTATCACGAACATAAGCTTAATATGATAGACAACCCTTCTCAACTAACTGTTGAGCCTGAATGAATGAAATCACCTTCTTAGGATACGAACTTCGAACACCGCTCCACTCTAATCTAGGGAGATCAAGCATTGTTAATGTAACTGTCTTGGCATGACAGTCCAAGATAGCATGATAAGGAGAAAGTCAATCCATGCCTAAAATTACATCAAAGTAGACCATATCTAGGAGAATTAAATCTACCCAGGTATTACGCCCCAAAATAGAAACAATGCAAGACTGGTACACCCGATCCACCACTAAGTATCACCTACTGGAGTAGAAACACGAATAGGTACAGCCATAGACTCACAACTCATATCAAAGCTGGAAGCGAAGTATGCAGACACATAGAAGAAAGTGGAACCAGGATCAAATAATACTGAAGCTGGTCGATGACAAACAGAGACGATACCTTTAATGACAGCATCAGAAGACTCTACCTCGGTCTTCCCTGGAAAGGCATAACACTGAGCTCGGTTATCTATCGGCTGAATAACTCCTCTACCACCTCCCCTACCGGCTGGTGGTGTACCTCTACCTCCCTGAGGTCTGCCTCTACCCCTAACTGGGGGCACTGCTGCTCTAATAGGAGCCTGATAACTCTGTTGTGGACATCTCTGCCTGTATGCCTGTATGCTGGACAATCTTTCCGAAAATAATCCGGACTACCACACTCATGACAAGTCTTCGGAGCCATCAACTGTCGAGAAGGACCTGTATCCGGTATGACCGCCACGACCGAAAAATCGCTGAGATAAACCCTGTGAAACCTGTCCCGAACCATAAAAACTCCGGCCTTAATATCCGCCTTCTGTTGTTTGCATTACTGCCTGAATTGGCCTATTATACTGAGGGCTCAAATCTCTTCGAAAAGAACCCCTACCTACAGATGAGGTACCGCTGAATCGACCTACAGTACGGGACCTTTTGTCCCTCAGATCCCCATAAATCTCACGATGCATCAACTCAAACTCCTTTGCCGATTCGACCACCCTCTGAAGAGAAGCCCCAAATTGGGCTATAGCAAATACAGCCTCTCTGATCCTAAGTTTCAAACCCCTCATAAACTTTCTGATCATCTCGACCTCGTCTGGTAAGATCACCATAGCATAATGGGCTAAGGAATAAAATAGTCTCTCGTACTCAGCCACAGAAATGCCCTCCTGCGTCAAATTCTCGAACTGATGTCTGCGCTCCTCCCTTAAGCTACGAGGAACGAATCTATCGAGGAAGGCCTGTGCAAATATAGCCCATGTCATCGGTGGAGAACCTACAGGCCTCGTGTCAATATAAGAACGCCACCACTGCTTGGCAGGACCACGCATCTATAAAGCAGTATAAGTAACCCCATGGGAGTCAACTAATCCTACACTTTGTAATCTCTCATGGAAACTGACTAGAAACTCGTAGACATCCTTACGTAGATCCCCCTAAAACTTTGGTGGATCCATCTTTCTAAACTTCTCAAACCGTTGCTGCTCCATATCAGACATAAGCATCATACCTCCACCGGTAGCCACAACCACTGGTAACGGCATGCCATCATACCTTGGTACTGGCTGGACCCTGATAGATCGAAATAGGCTGTTGGTCTGGGGTCTGCACCCTCACCTTAACTTGTGAACCCTACGGACTACTAAGAGATCCGCTTCCCTAAACTATAGTCTCCAAAACACCCAACATTTTATCCAAGGTATTCTGAAAATATGATGCGGCAACAAACCCTGGTGGTGCCTGACTTGAGCCCGCATCATCAGCTAGAACTTGAACACCATCGTCGCATGCAACAAACTCAGCCTCGGGAGCAGCTCCTCGAGCTCCTTCTCTATCACGACCTCCGTCTCTACCGCGTCTCCTACCCCATCCGGATATCCACTCTCGAGTAATTGGCTCAAGGGCTGGTGAGGGTGCCTGACCACGATCCTAAGGTACACGAGTCCTCACCATCTGTGAAAGAATAAGACAAGAATTTTAGTATTTAAAGTTAAAAGATAAATACCGCACGATAAGAGAGAATAAAATGAATGTTTCCTAAAGTCCTATAGCCTCTCGAAGATAAGTAACAGACGTCTCCGCACCAATCCGCAAGCCTCTACTAGACTCGGCTCGTATTTGAGAGACCAATAAACCTGAGCGCTCTAATACCATCTTGTCACGACTCGAATTCGGGATCGGGATCGCACCTATTCCATCCTCCGTGATAGGCAAGGCAAAAACTCAATTCCAAGAACAACATCTCAAACTCATAGAAACGGGAGAAAATAGAACATAATTTATTCTGAATAATCTCATAAGTAGATACATAGTCTAGTAAATCAATTCATAGATGATCCCAGGTCTGGAAGTCACTAATACAAGCCAATAAAATATAGAACCCAAAGAAAATTTGAGTCTTTCAAAATGCGAAAAATGCAAAAGAATAGCTGAAGGAGATTTCAGTAGTCGCTGAAACCAGTAGCAGCTACCTCGAATCTCCGATGATGCTAGCAACGAAGGAACCACAAGAATCAATATCCAGAGATCGTCGGATTTGTACCTGCACGTAGGGTGCAGAAAAAGCAAGAATGAGTACAAAACCACGTGTACTCAGCAAGCATCGTCGATCGACCCTAATTCAAAGTGGTGACGAGTGACACCACATAGAAAATTTAAACACAAATATACAACCAGCGCTCAGGAAGGCTACATTAATCAAACAGAATAGTCCAGTTTAACAGTCATAAAAATATCATAACATAATCCAAGAATTTCTCAATTAGGTAAAATATACAATAATTACAAGGTCAGAATCCACTTTAACCATTCTGAAGCAAATAAAACAATGCAATGAGATGCAATGAAATGCAAATATATATACTATGCAGGCGAGCACTCCGATCCCATAAATATATATAATACTGTGCAAGCGTGCACTCCAATCCCATAAATATATGTAATATACTGTGTAGGCGTGCACTCCGATCCTATAAATATATATAATATACTGTGCAGGCGTGCACTCCGACCCCATAAATATATATAATATACTGTGCAGGCGTGCACTCCGACCCCATAAATATATATAATATATTGTGCAGGCGTGCACTCTGATCCCATAAATATATATATAATATACTGTGCAGGCGTGCACTCCGATCCCATAAATATATATAATATACTGTGCAGGCGTGCACTCCGACCCCATAAATATATATAATATATTGTGCAGGCCTGCACTCCGATCCCATAAATATATATAATATACTGTGCAGGCGTGCACTCCAATCCCATAAATATATATAATATACTGTGCAGGCGTGCACTCCGACCCCATAAATATATATAATATATTGTCCAGGCCTGCACTCCGATCCCATAAATATATATAATATACTGTGCAGACGTGCACTCCGACCCCCATAAATAGAAAACATTAGATTATAATTTATTTTAACAACAATTACTGGA
>NW_025866801.1:0-1351 GCF_002878395.1 Capsicum annuum
GGATAAAAGCCATCCATAGGAGTGCGGCAATAATCTCGACCCTTGAAGATTGAAAACTCAAAAATCCTGAGTCGATGCATTTTTTTCTAAGCCTTGTGGCATAGCAGTCTCACGGACAACAAATCTCTTGACAGCAATATCTTGCTCCCGCCGCCCTTATTAGATTGGGTGTTAACTTGAAAAGTCCCGATATATCTCTTGTCGGAAAAACATTACCCAAATCAAAACTTAGAAAATTAATCTTCTTGACAGGAGTCCCCTATTTACACACTTCTGCCAACTCAAAAAGAAAATTAAAATCTGTAAAACCATCCATTGCAGGGTGTGAACCACTCAATGATAAAGCTAGGACACCACATTCAAACTAGGTTACTTGTGCAATGACAATTGGTGAAACCATCAAATTATTTTCATCAGCATTCTTATAATCGTGAGTACAAAATAAAGCTGCAAGACTGAGGTCCTCGCATGTTTTCTCTAGGAAATTGTTCAGCTTGCAATTAACGTTGGCCTTAGTGTATGAAACACCTTGACTGTTATGAACCAAGTCAACTTTGTAAGGGTCTATGGGTTAGAAGTGGTGAATTGGGCTGATCCAGCTGAGATTGTTGGACCTATTGAGATGTTGGAGTGTTTTATTTGGAATCCAGGCCCGATTGTCAATTGGTTAAATAGGATTTGGGATTAGATAGAAGGTTCATGCAAATTATGTTGAAGCTTCGGCTTAGTCTATGTTCTCTTATCTCCTCTTCAACGGTCTATTATCTCATCTCTTTCTAGTTACCTTCTTCCTCTGTTACTCATAGCTTTTCCATTAGTATTTGTCCATTAATTCTTATTTGTATTTGTATTTGGAAGTATAATATATATATTGGAGTTGTGGTGTGAAATTGAGGTTGTTACATTGGTGCTTTCATTGAGAGAACTCTAGTGGCAATAATGGTATTAGATCGCTTCAATGGCACTGATAATCCAGAGGATTGGATTTCTTAGGCAGAGCGCTACTTCACTTTCCTGGGCTTCTTGGAGGAACACTGGCTACCTCTTCCTTCCTACTATCTAGATGATGAGGCCCTCGAGTGGTTCCGTTGGATGTTTTGCAACAACCAATTTTTTGATTGGAAGCATTTCAAGGAGAAGTTAGCGCTGCATTTTCAAAAACGGACCTATGCCAAGTCTCCTTGGTGGATGCTCAAATTACTAGTTTTCTAACTTTGCTACAGAAGATCGAGGAGAAATATTCATGTTCGTCTCATCAAATTACAGTAGCAGATGCACAGATTAGTGCTACTACAGTCTGTAGTGGAGAGATTGCTTCTCCTTTGGCCGAAGCAAACTCAAGCCCTGTGGA
>NW_025866802.1:0-2187 GCF_002878395.1 Capsicum annuum
GGGTAGGCCCGTGGTTCGAGCGTGTTGTTGGCCAAAAATTGATTGGGGCATGAAAGGGAGGTTAGGGTCATTCCATTGTGGTCCCTTTTAATATTAGTGGCCATTTGGGTGGACAAACAGGTGAAACAGCGTGAACGGTGAGTTTTTAGGCCAAATCGATGTGCTATAGCCCACGGTTCTGGAGGTGGGCTCGGGGTCCAGGCATGTTGTGGTCCAAAAATCAACCGGGGTATGCCAGGAAGGTTGTGGATCATCCCAGTGTGGTTCGTTTCAATATTTTTGGCCATGGCGGTGGACAAACGAGTGAAACGGTGGGAATGGGATATTTTTAAGCTAAATCGGTGTGTTATAGCCTATAGTTTAGGAGGTGGACCCAGTGTTCGAGCATTATGTGGCCAAAAATCGACCGGGACATTCTAGGGAGGTTGGGTATCATCCCAGTATGGTCTATTTCAATATTCATGGCCATTTGTGTGGGCAAATAGGCAAAATGGCGCGAACGGGGCATTTTCAGGCCAAATCAATGTGCTATAGCCCATAGTTTCGTGGGTGGGTTCGAGCGTGATTTGGGACAAATATCAATCGAGGTTTGCCATAGAGGTTAAGGTTCATCCCGATATGGTCCGTTTCAATATTCATGACTTTTTGGGTGGACAAACTGACAAAACGACATAGACGGAGCAATTTCAGGCCAAATTAATGTGCTGTAGCATACGGTTTCGGGGGTGGCCCGAGGTCCAAGCGTGTTGTGCATCTAAAATAGATTAAGCCATGCCAGGGAGGTTGGGGACCATCCCAGTGTGGTCCGTTTCCTTATTCATGGCCATTTGGATGGACAAACAGGCGAAACAGCTCGAACGGGGCATTTTCAGGATAAATCAATGTGCTATAGCCCACGGTTCTGGGGATAGGCCCAAGGTTTAGGTGTGTTGTAGGCTAAAAATTGACCGGGCCATGCCAGGGGGTCAAGTATCATCCTAGTGTAGAGCGTTTCAATATTCGTGGCCATTTGGGTGGACAAATGGGAAAAACGGCGTGAACAAGGCTTTTTAGAGCTAAATCGGTGTGCAATAGCCCACGGTTCCAAGCGTGGCCCTAGGGTTCGGGCATAATATGGGCTAAAAATCGATCGGGGCATGTCAGGGAGGTTAGGGATCATTCCAGTATGGTCTTTTTTAATATTCGTGGCCATCTGGGTGGACAAACGGGCAAAACGGTGCAAACGAGGCATTTTAGGCCTAATCGATGTGCTATAGCCCACGGTTCTAGAGGTGGGCTAGGGGTCCAGGCGTGCTGTGGGCCAAAAATCGATCGGTTCATGCCAGAGAGGTCTCGGATTATCTCAGTGTAGTTCATTTCAATATTCGTGGCCATTTTAGGGACAAACGGGTGAAACAGCACGAACGAGGCATTTTTAGGCTAAATTTATGTGCTATAGCCGACGGTTCCGGGGCTGGACCAGGGGTCCGAGTGTGTTGGGGGTTGAAAATTGACTGAGGCATGCAAGGGAGGTTTGGGAACATCCCAGTGTGGTCCATTTCAATATTCATGGCTATTTGGTTGGATAAACGGGTGAAACAGCACGAATAAGGCATTTTTGGGCCAAATCGGTGTGCTATAGCCTATGGTTCCAGGTGTGGGCTAGGGGTCCGGGCGTGTTGTGGGCCAAAAATTGATCGAGGTATACCAAGGAGGTTGGTGATCGTCCTAGTATGGTCTATTTAAATATTTATGCCATTTGGGTAGACAAACGGGTGAAACGGCATGAACGGGGCATTTTCGAGCCAATTTTGTGTGCTATAGCTTACAATTCCGGTGGTGGCCCCGGGGTCCAAGCATGCTGGGGGCCAAAAATTAATTGTGGCATACCAGGGAGGTTGGGGATCTTCACAGTATGGTGCATTTCAATATTCATGGCCATTTAGGTAGACAAACGAGTGAAACATTAGTCTAAATCTGCGTGTTATAGCCCACAGTTCTGAGGGTGGGCCCGAGGTCTGGGCGTTCTATGGGCTGAAAATTGATCGGGGCATGCCAGGGAGGTTAGGGATCATCTCATTGTGGATTGTTTTAATATTCGTGGCAATTTCGGTGGATAAACAGGCAAAATGGTGTGAACGAGGCATTTTTAGGCTAAATAGGTGTGCTATTGCCTACAGATTTGGGAGTGAGCTTGGGGATCATCCC
>NW_025866803.1:0-2577 GCF_002878395.1 Capsicum annuum
AGTTTTTCTTCTATTATTATATATTATTTGTTTTGCTTAATACATGCGATAGATGAATTTTCGATCGAATTTTTGCCCAAAGTTTATGTTTAATACTATTATTATGATATCTCAAATCTCGATTATGCGTTATTTTGTTGTAGTTTATTAGTGATGTATGAGTATTCAATTAGAATTGGAGACAATCAAGACAGGCCAAACTAAATCAATTATAATGTGAAAATTCTTGAATAAAAAAGTTTGAATTGAGGTAGACAAGTAGGTACTTTATATTTGTTGTTAATCCACCAAATATAGAATGTAATTCATAGGAAATAGCACGCAAAGACAAATTTGAAAATAATAATTAAAGAATATTGAAA
Organism: Capsicum annuum; assembly: GCF_002878395.1. NCBI lineage: Eukaryota > Viridiplantae > Streptophyta > Magnoliopsida > Solanales > Solanaceae > Capsicum > Capsicum annuum. Next base: position 363 of record NW_025866803.1, read on the forward strand.
TCTTATAAAATTGAGTGGAACTATAATGCTTTTGGATTTCTTTCTTTGCTTTGCATGAAAGTTTCTCAAGTCTAAAGTTAGTCACAGTTCCTCCTTATTTCTCATTATAATACCCTATTGATGGTTGTCTTAAATTTCAGAAATTATATAAAAAATATACTATTAATTAATTATAGTTTTTTTTTTGTTATGAAGTTTTGTGAGACGATTTTTATATTTATATAGGAGGTGATAATTAATTGATGCAACAAACATATACTAACATAAAAAAAATATATACTTTTGTCATTTTAAATCATGAATTTAATGTTTCATATATTGCGACTTCAACTGTAATTTATTCGTTTTTGTATTCAAGTCATTCACCATAGAGACATCAAAGTTAGTTGACTTATTCATATTAATTAGTAGAACTATAATACCTTAAAAGACACAGTGAAAATTTTTTAGACAATTTTAAAAGATCATATTATCTCCATTTTAATTTGTTTGTCTAATTTTGACCAAGCACCCCTTACATACTAATGATTTATATCTAAATTGCTCTCAATTTTGATAAAAATATAGAATTTCGACAATAAAAATAACACTTCATAAAATAAAGTGCTTCTAGAAGTAGGAAAGAAATATAGTGAATAAGTTCTTCTTTCATTTAACTAATTTTTTTATCTTCAAAATTTTACATTATCTTTTTAAAAATTTTGTACTTAATAAAATGACTTACTGACTTACGCACGAGAATTTATTTTGTATATATGTTTATTTTGAATTAATGCTTGATACACTTATAAAATGACTTACACACGAGAATTATTTTATATATATATTTATTTTTAATTAATGCTTGATACACGTGCAACGCACGTATTCTAAACTAGTTATATTAAAAGTGTGAAGGGCCTTAAAATTCATATTTGAACTTTTTGTCCTTCATTAAAAGTCTTCACTTTAGATAAAATCGTCATTTACTATTTTGTTAATTTAGTAAAAGAAAAAAAAAAAGAAAAAATTGTGTAGCAAGACTCATATTACATTTAGGATTTATTAAACTTGTTATTTACCTTATACAAATTTTCCTTCTGAAATCGGGTAGAAAGAATCATATTAGCTTTAGGAGTTAACTTTATTAACCTTGTATAAACTTCCCTTATAAAATTTGCTATTTAGAGCAAACGAAATACAACACAATATTTTTTTTTTCGAGCTTCCTCTTCCTGTTACTTCTTCTGCTACACAATGGTGGTGAAAAATTGAATGAAGTCAAAAAAAGTTTAGATATGAAGGTATGGAGGTCGAGGATAAGGATAGAATGTTTTTAGGTGTGTCGTTTTCTTTTATGTGTGGGAGAGAGGGTGTAGACTACCTCTCCTCCTTGTCCTGATCTTAGTAGTATTACTAAGGTATTACATAGTCTTGTTCTTCTATGTGTATCGTTATGTGTTGCTATATTGTATTTTGCTATTTTGCAAATTCTTTTCCTACAATCATGAGTTGGCACTTGCCTTTGAGTCAAAGGTCTATTGAAACAACTTTTTTCTTATAATATAGGAGGATAAGGTCTGATACATCCAATCCTCCCAGACCTCCTCATGAAGTTACATGTACTGTATGTTGTTGTTCTCTCTATGTATATGTCCTAAAGTATCTTTCAGATCTGTTAGTCAAAGGTTAAGATAGGTTAGAAAGTATTATGAATCAGAAGATTAATTTCTGATTTTATAAACGTGCATAAAATCATCCAAAAATACATTTTACCAAAATTCATTTACTTTGATAAGTCATCTACACAAGTTTTGGCTCAGAGCTAATGGTATTTGGCATGCATGTGTGGATACCAATTGGGCATGACATCAATATTATTAGATGAATTTGATTTCGGACTATGGATGTATTAGTATAGAAACCAGCTGGGCATGCCATCAATGTTATTACATGAATTCATTCTGGACTATTTCTAAAAATTGCCATTGTTTTTGATTTATGAATATTTTTTTTAATAACGTTGCATGCTCGTAGAGAGGCGGGGATCAGAATCCACAACCAAAAGATCAATAAAACTTTAACAAGTCTCTTTACTTCATTAGGCCAATAATACACTTTCTTAATGGATTCTCCATTTATAATTCTTACTGGATTTAGAGAACCCCGCCTAGGCCTCTAGATCCGTCCTTGTACTCATAGTATATTTGTTTTCAAAAAATTGTGATCTTTTCTT
>NW_025866804.1:0-1155 GCF_002878395.1 Capsicum annuum
AATTAAAATATTGTCAAAAAAGGAAGGGGGTCATTTTTTTTAAAATAAACTAAAAAGAAAATAGGTAATTCTTTTTTAAACGGAGGGTGTACTAATTTTTTAATACATAAATGACTTATAATAATTAATTGGAGGTGATATAATAATACGAATCGGATACTATTAATTGTTCAATATATAAATGATTTATAATAATTAATTAAAGGTTATATGGTAAAATTATGATTAAAGCAGACATGTCATAACTGTTTAATTTATTTTTAATTAAATATTATTAATTTTTAAATATATAAATGAATTATAATAATAATTAATCAAGGGTGATATAGGAATGTTGGTGATATTTTAAAAATCAAAGGAACACTAATTATTAGGTTTATTTAGTTAAAATCATAATTCAACAGGTTTTAGATAAATCGAGAAAATATCAAATTAATCAAATAAGTTATATGAGTAAAATACATTTTATATATTAAATTTTTTAAAAATAAAATATTAAAACATTTGGTTTGAGTTTGAGGTGTTTGAAATAACTACAATCCAACAAGTAATTAATGTTCAAAGTTTTAATTAAAAAAATCATTAACCCGTAGGAATAGTATGCTTAATCCAATACAGATAATATGATTTTCATATATAAAAATAACTAATTATCATTATTATTTAGTAACGAATTATGTTTAACCTTATATAAGTAAAATCTTGTTAGGTGGTTTTCTTTAAATTTTTTTTGACGGTATATATTGACTTGGCACAAATCTAAAAAAAGTATTTATTAAAAATTTATTTTATTAAATTAACTTTATTAATTATACATTAAAAATTTTAATTAGGCAAACTTGTCTTTCATGTAACAAATAAGGAAGAAAGCAAATTATATGTTTGATATGAAGTGTAAATAAGGAATAAAATGTATTTAATTATATTTATCATATTAAGTATTATAATAAATTATTATCTTATTAATAAATTTATTTAAACATAATATATTTGAAATAATTTTATATTATATAACCTAAATAAAAGTAGTATGTAGGTACCCACATTCATCCCAAATAAAATGAGAAATCTAATTTTTATGAAAAATAGATGATAGATGAGGGCACACGTGTGGAAATAAATGAAAGGCTAAAAGCCACATGTGATGGTATTTAT
>NW_025866805.1:2500-6510 GCF_002878395.1 Capsicum annuum
CACAAAAAAATTTTCAAACATTCATCTATCACCTGTATTAAGTAAAAGAAAACAATCAATAATAACAAAAAATAATAAATAATATTGTGTGTTACACTTATACCCAAAATCCCTCTTAACCAAGAGTAGCAATAATAACAAAATAAACTTTCACCAGTAGATATAAAAATCCCTCTTAACCAAGAGTAGCAATAATAACAAAATAAACTTTCACCAGTAGATATAAACAAATCTTATTTGTACTTTTCCGAGATAGAAAAGTTATTTCCTAGATGTTCGAGTTCGACCCATAAGAAAATATTATTAGAATAGAATAGATGGTAATCAACTATGTTGCTTTGTCCACCTGTAAAAGAACGTGACAATCAACTATGGTTGGTTTCTCCACCAAATATTTATTGCATGTGTATAAAAAGAAAAGAGCACACCAGCTCTGCATCGAAGACAAGTAAAGGTGCTATAATAGATACCATAAACAATTTTTATATGCAACTAAAACCTAACTCTGGAGTCTATATTTATTGTCCTAATAATTCTTACCATAATAGAACTACTGTATTCTATCAAAGGATAGGGCAAATTGCACATAGTTCTTATTCATACCTCTCGGAGATAAAAAGATTATTTTTAAAAATTCTCGACTCAGGTAAAAATATATTTACATCACTATATCTTAAAACTATTTAGTAAAATTATCTATTATTGTACTTCATTTAGGGTCATAGACATGCCAACACTTTATATACATTGTCAGATAAATTTTGTTTTTCACAGAGTCAACTCGGGGGTAATACCCCGTATTTCTCTAGTTCAGTTTATCTCTCAGTATATGAGTATTCCTATATAAAATTTCTAAAATACTTAGAATTCTTCTGTTTAAGACCTGCCATTACGTAGGAAATCCAGTAAGCTTTTCAACGATATAAAATTCGTCCAAATCTGATACCCGAACGAAGAGTTAGAGCAATTTTTGTAAAACAGTGTGTCAAATGGCACATTAGCGCGTCGCGGAGACCAGCCAAATGGCATTCGTCAGTTTCCAGTGAAGCTCCGCGATAACGGCGAGTTGCGCCAATGTTCCAGTTCATAATTGTTATTTTTCAGTGTGGCAATGCGATTCCACCGCGTCGCGCCACTAGCCATTTTCTCAATTGTCAAATTCCAGTGAGGCTCCGCAATGGTACCGTGTCGCACCAAGAGCCAATTACCCAGTCGTCCATTTTTACACAGTGCCCCAGTGGCTCACCGCGATGCCATCGCATCGCGATGAGGCCCAAAATCGGGATCCAGTGACGATTTTTAAATCTTTTCCAGAAGTAATTGGGTATTTTTTTCATGATCCAAATCAGCCTTTAACACATAATTTACCCCTAATTAACCTAGTTATATCATTATTTCCTCACTTTCTCTCAAGATTAAAAACATTCTCTCTCAAAGGGCAAAATCCTAGCTTCAAGAATTAAGAACAAATTTCAAGAATTCCTCCAAGAACCTTCAAGAATTAATCTTCTCAGGTATGTTAGGTATTCATCTATGGGTTTCTTTCACCCATAGAGTCCAAGGATCCATTTTTAAAACTACAAGATTATTGACTCATGATTTACATGCTTGAAATTGGATTGTATTCATGTTCATGACATTGATTGAGTTTCAATTCATGATTAATTGTAGATTTCATGAAATTGAAATGACATGTATATTGAATTGGGTAATTCCCATGTTATAATCCTTGAATTAGCAAGTTTGGGTGTTGTAGTTACAATGTTTACATGTTGTCCATGATTTTATGCATTAAGTTGTGCTCCCTATGTGTTTGATGGAATGTCCATGTGAATTAAATGGTGAAATCATGACATGCTAGCATATGTATAAGCTTATTCCCTACAAATGTTTGATAAAATATCTCTATGAATGAATTATGAAAAAGTGGACATTGTTATGCTTTTCAAGATCATGCTATGCTTTACTTTCATGCTATCGAGTCCTGGGGGTATCTAATACCAGACAATCTAGATGTTTACCTAGAGCTACAGTAGTTACAGAATAGTCTCAGTAATGTCACGATCAGTAGTACTCAGTCAGTTACACAACTCAGTTAACTTAGTCCAGTTCAGTCAGTCAACACGATCAGTAACTGTTCAGTCAAATCCAGTACAGTCTAGTAATCAGTTTAGTATCTATTCAGTTGGGAGTAGGATTCAGCACCTAGTGAACCCAAGGATAGGATCTCACCTCCCAGTAGAGGGTGTGATCCTTAGAAGTAGTCCTTGTATTCCAGAATTACGTAGCCAGCGTAGGTTGATACATCAACCTACCAGTTAAGGGTTGATGAGGTATTTCTACCTGCTAGTTGAGGGTACCATCATTCTCGTTCAGCGCACCTACCAGATGAGGATGAATCTTCAGCTTGTCTTTGCCCATGGCACGGTAATGACTCCCTTCCTGCTAGGGTTACAGGTTAGACCCCAAATCTATTCAGAAAAGGGATATGTCGGTTAGATAATTACCTTCCACAGTCTCAGTTTCATTCTCAGTATAGAACTCAATTCAGTTCTACGAAATCAAGAATGTCAGATACAGTCACTCAGCTATCAGTAATTCAGTTATCAGTAATCTCAGATATCAGTTACTCAATTATCAAAAATCAGTACTCAACTTCAGTAAGAGCTCAGATACAGTATACATGTATATGCACAGTATTACATACTCAGTATTTATAGTAGTCTCAGTTACCCATGTACTCTCATTCAGTTATATTTATACCATTCAGTCAGTTATTGTTCATGTATATGACCCCTTGCATTCAGCCTTACCTTATATAGCATAACAGTACATTCCATGTACTGACACATACTTTCTCTTTGCACTATGATGTCTCATATCATAGGTTAGGGTGCTCAGGTTCCCGACCGCATTTAGTCAAATTCATTTAGCAGCAGCAGATTCAGCAGTGAGTTTTCATCTATCAAGGCTCTGTTTTCATTCCAATATTTTTGTTTATTAGTATTTCAGTAGTAAGAGTTAGTTGGGGGCTTTTCCTATCAACTCCACATTCAGACAATTCAGTTAAAGGCATTTCAGACTAGACTAGTTCAAACAGTATTTAGATTTTAAATGTTATTACAGTACTATATTTATCAACATTCATATTTATGAACCTTATGGTATTTTAGACTATTATTCTGCATTATTTTAGTATTATTATCCAGTGATCACAGCAGTACCAGTCATAGGTTAGCTTATGGTCCTCCAGGGTTGTAAGCACCATGTAGCATCAGAGGTACAGACTCAGAATGTTACAAACTTGGTATCAGAGCCTAAGGTTTAATAGAGTCCTAGAGAGTCTGAAAGCCGCGTCTAGTAGAGTCTTGTGCATGTGTGTCTAGTGCGCCACACTTATGGACAAGAGGCTATGAGATATTTTTAGGAAAAGTTTTCCTTCTTCCAGTATTCATATCGTGTGAGTATGCATGATCTCGAGTCAAAATCTCAGTCTATTTGTTTCTTTCTTTCATTTACAGAACATGCCTCTCAAAAAGACTAACAAAAGAAGGACCAAAAATCAGTCAGCACCTCAGCCCATTCAGGTAGATCCCTTGGACGAGCATGTCTCTCATGCAGAATTCAGAGTTGTGTTCACCAATCAAGCCCATTCAGTAGCCGCTGAGAATAAATGGCCAACTTTTATTCAGTCCAACCTAGTGGCCAATACTGCTGCAACTGGGATTTGGGACTTCACCCGAATGAATCCTTCCCTATTCTCAGGATCTAAAATAGAGGAGGATCCACAGGAGTTCCTTGAGCAAGTTTAGAAAGTAAAAGATATCATGAGAGTGACTTCCAATGAGAGTGCTGAGTTAGCTACCTATCAGCTACAAGATGTAGCTCACACGTGGTTTAAGTAGTAAAAGGTAGACAGAGGCACAGATGCAGAGCCCATAGAGTGGGAAGAGTTTACTACTACTTTTCTAGATAGATTCTTTCCCTTAGAGTTGAGAGAAGCCAAGGTG
>NW_025866806.1:0-9767 GCF_002878395.1 Capsicum annuum
AACTTTTGGTGTATGAAGGATTGCTAAGTGATGCACATACTTGATAAGGAATTGTACCTTATGTGATGTAGTGTATTATTGCCAAAGAGGATAAGAAAATTTAAAATGTGTTCTCTTCTTTATGCTAAGTGCTAATTTGAAAAGTAATGGGTTTAATTTATATAGTTAGGGGTCGTTTGGTTTGGAGTATAAAAAATCCAAGGGATAAGTTATCCCGGGATAAAATAAAAGATCACTTAATCCCTTTTTTGGTTGGAGGGATTAATCCAACCCAGGAGAACTTATCCCACCACATTTTCCTTAGTGATGGGATAACTTATTCCATATACATGGTGGGATAAGTTATCCCGGGTAATCTCGAGATAACTAATCCCGGTATTAGTTATCCTGGGATAACAATTTCCCAACCAAACGACCCCTTATAATAATAATATAGTGTTAAGTGTTAAAAAAATAAGTAAGCGGAAGGGGGCATTAAAAACACTTCACTGGAAATGTTTTCCAGTAAGCAAGAAACGTATCACCCCTTTCTTTACCCTCTGTTTCTCTATTTCACAAGAAAGAGGTTACTTTGAAGAATTAAAGTCGGAACTAAAAGTTAGGAAGGAATTTCTTCGCAGGAGAAGCATATCTTTACGACCTTAAGCTAGTTTCATCTAGGAATTTCTTAAACCTCTTCAAGAATTCAAATTGAGGTTGATTCCAAATAGGTAATTTTATCACTCCATACTTGAATTTAAGTATAGAATGTATGTTGGGGTGTAATATTAGTCAATGATTATTGTTTAATTGAATCTTTACACTACTCTTTGTAATGGGTTCTTAAGAAAGAGGAAAAATGGGAATTTAGATGAAAAGAGAATTCTTAGGGATTCCTACTAATTATGTGGATTTAACGTTGAATTGTATAAATTGGAAATGAAATAATTCATTCCAAATTCTTGTTAAGAAATTTAGTTGGTTTTGGCCATAATCGAAGATTTTTGGAATAAATTGTTAATCAATCATACTAGTCATTGATGGACACATATCTTATCCTTGTAGTTAGTCGATTGGCTAGTGGATACGTGGAATTAGTGGTTGGGAGAATAAGGGCTATATTTTTGCGGGTTAAATTGTTTGAGGCTCGGAAAGCTATTGTAGCTAGTTAAGTGCTAAGGTATGTAAAGCTAAACCTTCCCTTGCCGCTAAGGCACCATCCTACGTCATGTACCCATTCCTCTTAATGTTAATATAATTCTTATGAAATACGAGAGTAGAATAATTATATTGCCTTACATATCATTTCTTTGTTCTACCGTCATGCTTATAAGTATCTATCTTTCCCACTTTGTGTTAAATTTCTATGATACTTTCATCTTATTATAAGTTTCTATACTTGAAGCCCTTACACGTTAGGGGCAAATAGTAATAACATAGTTTCACTTGTATATGGTAGCTAAACGATTATTAACGTAACTCACATGATATAGGCCTTCAAGGAATTATTTGATAAACATTAACGATGGGAGGGTGCATAGGTTTGGCTTAGCATATCGCTCGACGTGATTATGTGCATAGGATCGAGACCAGACCATTAGGCATACCCGCCTTTGTGGCATCATTTGTATTTCAAGTCTGATGGAACATCATGTATTGGTTTTCCCTGCCTCGAGCCAATATATGGCATGTATGGCCTGCGGGTAACCCTCATAGTGAGCCCCTGGGCGGGGCGTACTCGGATACAGACTGCGATTACTGTCACACATATGGAATCATAACAATTAGTATGTGAGCAACATATGCTTTGTACTTGCCTCAGATTGCCTTTAGAAGGCCATCTTGTGATCATTTGTATGACTTATAGGATAAATGCATCACCTAGGCAAAGTATAGGCCCTATATTATAGCGAACATTGTTCTAAATATTATATAATATGCTAATAAGGTCGGTGCATAGGTTTTCAATTTATATCATATGTGTTATTTGTTGGCTCATACATTTTTTCATTTTACCATTTGACTCATATGAGCTTCTGTACTTGTCCAGCTATTATTCTGTCTGTTTTCATACCAGTACATGTTTATGTACTGATATTTCGGGCCCATCATGTTTTGTTAATGTAGGCTCAGATCCTTTGGATAACGGACATCCATTTTAGGCCCTATTGTTGTTTTTAACTGATATTTTGGTGAGATCCACTCTCTCTGAAGCCAATCTATGCCTAGTATTTTGATTATATATACAGGTCTCTGGTTGGGAATGACGGTCTTGATGCCAACTAGTCACTTGTAGTATAGTGTGTTAAACTGACTAGAGGTTTCATGGATATTGTGTAGTATTGTATGTATAGTTTTGTTAATGTAACTCCCTCGTTTATATATGTAACTCTTATTGAATATTCTGCCTGTTATCTCATAACCTCGTGTACATCATAAAGTTCTTGTAGAGTAAGTGTATACGATTTTTGTCCGTCATTATCGTTTTGGGGCGTGACAAACTTAGTATCAGAGCCTAGGTTAAGGTGTCCTAGGAAGTCTATGAAGCCGTGTCTTGTAGGACCTTACTTATCGATGTGTTGCATGCCACATTTATAATTAAGGGACTGTATGGACATTTAGGAATTTGACCTTCATATATAATCTAGATCGTGTAATAGAGTTGAGTTATAGGAATTTACTTCTAACTCCTATTCTGCTTATTTGTGATACAAATCATATTTGCTACAGAAAAAGATAAAGCAGCCTATCAGGCCGCTACCAGCACTACTCAGAAGGCAATCACTATCCGGCAATCCCCCGTATTGGTGGATCTGAATAGGACTCAAGAAAGTTTGTTGGGTTCTATACTTTCAGGTTCTCAAATGCCCAGGATAGAGGGACCTATAGGGGTTTCTGTACCTCTAATGGTACCAACAATATTTCTATCCCACCACCAAATGCCTCATACCTAAATCTTAAGGGAGCGATACAACTGCTTACACAGTTGGTCGCCGCTCAAGCCCAAAGACAAAATATGGACGTACCTGTTGCTACTCAGGGGGGATAGCTGAATTTACAATCAAAGATATCTTCCGTATGAATCCACCAGAATTCATAGGTTCTAAGCTTTCAGAGGACCCTCAATAATTCATTGATGAAGCTTATAGGATTTTTAAGGTGATGCGGGTATCGAATACAGATGCATTTGAATTGGTTGCCTATTGACTGAAAGATGTTACTATTTATTGGTATGATATGTGGGTTGACTTGAAAGGTCAGGAAGCTCCTCTAGCAGTCTGTACTAAATTTGCAGAAGCCTTCATAGATCATTTCATGCCATTAGAGCTCAGAGAGTCAAAGATGGATAAATTTCTATCTTTAAAGCAGGGTAATCTTAGTTTCAAGGAGTATTGTTTGTAGTTTAACCATTTGTCCAAATATTCTCCAGAAGTTGTTAGCACACAAGAAAAATGGATTCATCGCTTTGTGAATGGCCTTGCGGGTTCCTAGAAGGACTTTTTTTTTCTGTTGCTGCTATGAATAAAGATTTGGATATAGCAAGGATCATGGCACGTGATCAGCAGATAGAGGAAGATTAACATAATCATAAAATAGATAGTGAAAGAGAGTAGAGTAAGAGAGCTAGGATGACCAACCAATATCAAGGAAGCAGTGAAACTTTCACTAGTAGAGGGCCACCTAGGCAGACCTAGTCAGCTATACGCTCCATACCTAATGCTTCAATATAATTCTTACGGTACAGGTATGAGCAGAGTCAGACTTCTAGAGCACCAGTCGAGGGTTACTACCCCAACCTACATGCATACAGTATGGCAAACCACATGGAGGAGAGTGTCAACATGGTTCAAATACATGTTACTGGTGTGGTATAGAGGGTCATATGGTATGTGATTATTCACAATTCAGAGGTAAAGGTAGAGGTGATTGATCATAGCCTACAAGGTCTGCATCAGCTTCATATTCATCAGTACCTTCTTTTTCTCGCGGTCTACTGGCACTAGTAGGTAGAGAATCTGGTAGGGGCAGAGGGCGTGGTTCAAGCACAGGCTCAAACCATATGTATGCAATAGCTGGTCGGCAAGATTCAAAGGTATCTCCAGATATGGTCACAGATACCTTAGCTGTCTTTTCACATGATGCCTTGATAGATCCAGGATCTACTTTGTCGTATGTTATCCCATTCGTTACTAAGAAGTTTGAAATAGAGCCATAGTCATTATGCAAACCATTTATAGTATTGACTCGAGTAAGAGATTCTATTATAGCTAGACGAGTCCACTATGATTATGTGGTGACAGTATGTGGTCGTTCTACATTGGCTAATCTAATTGATCTTAAAATGGTTGATTTTAATGTTATTAAAGACATGGATTGGTTATCCTCCTGTTATGCTACAGTTGATTGTCGAGCCAAGATGGCTCATTTTTGTTTCCCAGTAGAGCTAGTCTTAGAGTGGAGTGGTGACTCTATAGTGCTTAGAGAGAGGTTTGTTTCCTTCCTTAAGGCACAAAATCTTATTGCAAATGGGTGTTTGTATCACCTAGTTCAAGTGAAATACATTGAGGCCGAAAAACAGGTACCAACTCTAGAATCTTTACTAGTGGTGAACGAGTACTTAGATGTGCTTCCTGATGAACTTCCTAATTACCTTATGTCAGAGAGATTGATTTTAGTATTGATATGGATTTCGGTACTCAGCCGATATCAATTCCACCTTATAGAATGGCGCCTGCAGAATTGAAAGAGCTAAAAGAATAGTTAAAGGACTTACTTGATAAAGGCTTCATTCGACCCAGTATATCACCTTGGGGTGCACCAGTGCTTTTTCTGTGCAAAAAAGATGGCATATTACAAATATGTATAGATTACAGACAACTGAACAAAGTGACAATACAAAATAAGTACCCTCTCCCCTAAATAGATGATTTATTTGATCAATTGCAGGGAGCTAAATGCTTTTCAATGATCTATTTGAGGTATGGTTATCACCAGTTAAGAATTCGTGAAACAGATATTCCCAAAACAGCCTTTAGGATAAGATATGGGTACTTTGAGTTTTTTGTCATGTTATTTGGATTAACGAATGCTCCCGCAGCCTTCATGGACATGATGAACATGATTTTCAAACCTTTTCTTAATATGTACATGATTATATTTATAGATGATATTTTGATATATTCACGTAATAAAGTTGAGGATGCAGATCATTTGAGGTCAGTATTACAGATATTGAGAGAGCACTAGTTGTATGCTAAGTTCTCTAAGTGTGAGTTTGGGTTGACCTCGGTAGCCTTTATTGGTCATATGGTATATGGAGAAGGCATCAGAGTAGATTTTCAAAAGATAGAAGCTGTGAAGAATTGGTCTCGATTGACCACTCCTACTAAAGTGCGTAGTTTCTTGGGGCTAGCCGATTATTATAGGAGATTTGTAGAGGGATTTTACTCTATTTCTGCCCCAATGATCAAGTTGACACAGGAAGTGGTTAAGTACCAGTGGTTTGATGCTTGTGAAAGAAATTTTTAAAAGTTGAAACATAGATTGACTACTGCGCTAGTATTAGCCTTACCAGAGGGCACCAAAGGATATGTGGCATACTGTGATGCTTCAGGTGTTGGTTTGGGTTGCATCCTAATGCGGCATGGAAGAGTTATAGCGTATGATTCTCGATAATTAAAGAATTATGAATAGAATTATCCCATTCATGACTTAGATCTTGCAGCAGTAGCATGTGCACTAAACATATGGTGTCATTATTTATATGGAGTGCATATTGATATCCTTATAGATCATAAGAGTCTTTAATATCTATTCAAGCAAAAAGAGATGAATCTGAGCCAGAGGAGGTGGCTAGAGTTATTAAAAGACTATGATGTCAATATTCTCTATCATTCGGGCAAGGGTAATATTGTAACTGATGCTCTTAGTCAACTATCCATGGATAGTTTAGCACACCTGCCACTTATTCAGCGGGAAGTAGTGAGAGATGTTCACAGATTGGCCAATCTTTGCATTTGCCTTGTAGATTCTGAAGATGGTGGCGTTGTTGTACTTAATTCAGCCGAGTCATCGCTCGTGGCATCAATTAAGTAGAGGTAGTATGATGACCCCTTATTGTCCCAATACAAAGAAGGAATTCAACAACATTGAATCACAATATTTGAAATAGCAGGTGATGAAATTTTGAGGTGTCGAGGTAGATTATGCGTACCTGATGTTGATAGGTTACGACAATAGATTATGGCTGAGGCACATTGCTCTCATTATTCAATCCATCCCGATACTAGAAAAATGTATCATGATCTTAAAGAGATCTACTGGTGAACAACATGAAGAAATATATAGCAGAATATGTGGCACAGTGCTCCAATTATCGGCAAGTGAAAGCGGAATATCAAAGACCCGGTGACTAGCTCAAACCTTTAGTATTCTTGAGTGGAAGTGGGATGCTATTTATATGGACTTCATTTTAGGCTTACCTTTTTCTTATCAAAAGCATGACTCTATTTGGGTAGTAGTTGATCGGTTGATGAAATCAGCCCATTTTTCCCTGTTAAGTCTACCAGCACTGCTGAAGATTATGCCAATCTTTATGTAAAAGAAACCGTTCACCTACATGGACCCCGGTGTCTATTATTTCATATAGAGATTCCCTATTTAAATCTTAGTTTTTGAAATCATTTCATAGGAGCTTGGGTACTCAGGTGAACCTTAGCACTGCATTTCATCTATAGATAGACGGCTGGGCCGAGTGACCATTTAGATGCTCGAAAACATGTTGAGAGTGTTCGTGTTGGATTTTAAAGGTAATTGGGATGATCATTTGCCTTTAAGAATTTGCTTATAATAATAGTTATCACACCAGCATTGGCATGACTCCATTCGAAGCTCTATATGGGAGACGATATATATCACCTATTGGTTGGTTCGAAGTAGGCGAAACACAGGTATTGGGTCCAAATCTAGTCCATCAAGTTGTTGAAAAGGTTAAACGGATACGAGTGCGGTTGAAGACTGCCCAGAGTAGGAGAAAATCATATACAGATGTATGACGTAGAGATTTAGAATTTCAAATTGATGACCTCGTGTTCTTAAAGGTGTCACCTATGAAAGAGGTTATGCGATTTGGTAAGAAGGGTAAGTTGAGTCCCAGGTATATCAGGCCCTATAGAGTTATTCGCAAAATTGGCTAGGTAGCCTATTAGCTAGAATTACCCCCAGTATTAGCTGTAGTGGATCCTGTCTTTCATGTGTCTATGCTACATAAATACCTAGGAGAGCCATCTCGTGTCATCCCTATAGAGGGTATTGAACTTACTGGAGACTAATCGGTTGAAGAAGTCCTCATGGCCATATTAGATTGGCAGGTTAGAAAGGTAAGATCTAGAGACATAGCTTCAATAAAGGTATTGTGGAGGAACCAGAACGTAGAAGAAGCCATCTGGGAAGCAGAAGCAGATATGAAAAACAAATACCCTTATTTATTTTAAAAAATATCAGAAGTTTCTTGAACTACTTGTCCCTTTATATGATCATTAGTTTCTACTGTAATTTGTTATGTTGATATCTAATTCTTACCTGATATGTTTAGGTACATGATTTGTGCCTAGGAGCTTTAAGATTTACTTGGAAATAGCATGCACATGTAGAGTATAAGGTAAGTTACATAGTTGTTTATGGCTTTTAATTATGTGTAAGGCCGAGAAGAGCCTCGTATACTATTGTTCTTGAGTTTAAGGCCAAGAAAAGCCTCATGTATCATCTATTGAGTATATTATGTGTGTTGTGATGCTCTGTGAAGCATATTGGGATGTATTCTGGTTAGCTGACAGGTATCCGATAGGCCTATTTACAAAGGAAACTCTGGCGAAATTTTTGGAAATTTGAAGAGTTAGTCAAATTTTAAGGCCTTATGATGGGATAAAGTGAGACCGAAGTTATCTAAATGATCTAGTAGATGTCTTGGATCGTGGTGGGTTGGAGAGTAAACTTCAAGCATCATTCGAGATAGAATGATCCTAAGTGGGGGAGATTGTAGAACCTTAAAAAAAAGAAGAGATTAATTTAGCACTTTAGACAAGTGCAACTTTTGGTGTATGAAGGATTGCTAAGTGATGCACATACTTGATAAGGAATTGTACCTTATGTGATGTAGTGTAATGTTGCCAAAGAGGGTAAGAAAATTTAAAATGTGTTCTCTAGTTTATGCTAAGTGCTAATTTGAAAAGTAGTGGGTTTAATTTATATACTTATAATAATAATATAGTGTTAAGTGTTAAAAAAATAAGTAAGCGGAAGGGGGCATTAAAAACACTTCATTGGAAATGTTTTCCAGTAAGCAAGAAATGCATCACCCCTTTCTTTACCCTCTGTTTCTCTATTTCACACGAAAGAGGTTATTTTGAAGAATTAAAGTTGGAACTAAAAGTTAGGAAGGAATTTCTTCGCGGGAGAAACATATCTCTATGACCTTAAGCTAGTTTCATCAAGGAATTTCTTAAACCTCTTTAAGAATTCAAATTGAGGTTAATGCCAAATAGGTAATTTTATCACTCCATACTTGAATTTAAGTATAGAATGTATGTTGGGGTGTAATATTAGTCAATGATTATTGTTTAATTGAATCTTTACACTACTCTTTGTAATGGGTTCTTGAGAAAGAGGAAAAAGGGGAATGTAGATGAAAAGATAATTCTTAGGGATTCCTACTAATTATGTGGATTTAACGTTAAATTGTATAAATTGGAAATGAAAGAATACATTCCGAATTCTTGTTAAGAAATTTAGTTGGTTTTGGCCATAATTGAAGATTTTTGGAATAAATTGTTAATCAATCATACTAGTCATTGATGGACACATATCTTATCCTTGTAGTTAATCGATTGGCTAGTGGATACATGGAATTATTGGTTGGGAGAATAAGGGCTATATTTTTGCGGGTTAAATTGTTTGAGGCTCGGAAAGCTATTGTAGCTAGTTAAGTGCTAAGGTATGTAAAGCTAAACCTTCCCTTGCCGCTAAGGCACCACCCTACGTGATGTACCCCTTCCTATTAATGTTAATATAATTCTCTTGAAATATGAGAGTAGAATATTTATATTGCCTTACATATCATTCCTTCGTTCTATCGTCATGCTTATAAGTATCTATCTTTCCTGCTTTGTGTTAAATTTCTATGATACTTTCATATTATTATAAGTTTCTATACTTGAAACCCTTACACGTTAGGGGTAAATAGTAATAGCATAGTTTCACTTATATATGGTCGCTAAACGATCATTATCGTAACTTTCATGACATAGGCCTTCATGTCATTATTTGATAAACATTAATGACGGGAGGGTACATAGGTTTGGCTTGGCATTTTGCTCGACGTGATTATGTGCACAGGATCGAGACCAGACCACTATAGTGATCTCAACCATTAGGCGTACCTGCCTTTGTGGCATCATTTGTATTTCAAGTCAGTTGGAATGTCATGTATTGGTTTCCCCTGGCTCGAGCTAACATATGGCATATATAGCCTAGGGGCAGACCCTCATAGTGAGCCCCTGGGTGGGGCGTATCTGGATACAAACTACGATTACAGTTATACATATGGAATCATCATAATAAGTATGTGAGTAACATATGTTTTTTACTTGCCTCAGATTGCCTTCGAAAGGCCATCTTGTGATTATTTTTACGACTTATAGGATAAATACATCACCTAGGCAAAGTATCGGAGCTATATTATATCGAACGTTGTTCTAAATATTATATAATATGCTAATAATGTCAGTGCA
>NW_025866807.1:0-1484 GCF_002878395.1 Capsicum annuum
AATAGACCCACGATTCAAGAAAAATAGTCTGAAGCAGTCCAATTTCAAGAAAACATAGTGAAAGTTGATTTAATATTGGATGTTGATCAAATATGATGAACGTTTGAGATTCAAATTGAGAAGATGAGTCAAAGTTGGATTAAAAATTGGGTTAAGAAAAGATTAAATTTGGGATTTCGATTGTGGTTACTACAACATATTAATAGTACAAAATCGACATTGTATGTCACTCTTTAAAAATTTATATATTTAATTAGATTTTTTAAAATATAAAAATTATTTAGTTATTAGTAAATTAAAAATATCAAATATCGACGGACAGTGTCGTTTTCATAAAGTTAATTTTTATTTATTTTTAACAAAAGCGACATTGTCCGTCGCTTTTTGTAAAAAATACAGAAAAATTAAAAATAATTAAAAATTACGACGGATAGCGTCACTTTTCTAGAATTAATATTTTAAAAATATAAAATTATAACGACGTTGTCTGTTGCTTTTTGTAAAAAAAAATACAGACAAATTAAAAAAAAATAAAAATTATGACAGATAGCGTCATTTTTTTGAATTAATATTTTAATCTCAGTCATCAATCTCATGAGATCGATGGTTGTGATTAAAATTGAAAAGAGAATTGACAATTGGTTTTAAAAAGGGATAATACCCACGAAAATACCTGAACTTTGACCGAATTTTCAGTTAAGCATACTGAACTTTGCGAGGGTCCTATTACCTCCCCCCCCCCCAGACTTTTTTTCTGTATTTTAATGGCATATATCATATCCCTTGGACCATTGCGTGTAATTCACGCGCATTGGGTGCGTGAAAGTGTTAAAAAATCGTTAAAAAACTTTTTTTTTTGGTCAAAACAGCCCTCAATTTTCTAATTTTTATAAATTGAATGGTGTTTTATTTATTTTTCATTTATATCTTCTCTCTTCTTTCTTCTCTTTTATTTCTTTCTTCCCTTCGATGGTGTTTATTTCTTTCTTTTCTTCAATGGTGTTTCATGGGTGTTCCATTGTTGACTTGGAATTGAATTGAACACAATTTTATCACACACATACACACACACATCAAATAAGTTTTTATCCCACCCAATTCAATTACATCAACTTGACCCAATTCCAATACACACACCAAATGGGTCTTCTTTAATCTTGATAGTAATTGAAATTTTGAATTCTCAAAAAATCTGTGAAGATGATTTTCTCAAATTATGAATTTTTAATTCTTTTTTTTAAATGATGCATTTTGAAGTTTCTTTCAAGATTGGTGATTTGAATTTTCTGAAGCAAATTCTTGCAATTTTTTCCATTAAATTGAACTTGGGGAGTGTAAAGACTGAAACTTTCTGAGTTTTGGGTTGTTGGATGTCAATGTTTTGGTTGTAATGATGTTGTTTTGGAGAAGAACAACACCATTATTTTGGTTTGCTGCTACTGCTAATTTTGGAGAAGAACAACACCATTGTTGGATAATAAAAA
>NW_025866808.1:0-1434 GCF_002878395.1 Capsicum annuum
AAGAAGGAATTGGCTGGAGCAACAGCCACAAGAAGAACAGTTAGTCAAGGTCAGCCTAATGTTGAGGCTCTTTATGGCCAACCTTTTACTAAGGCAGATCCGGGTGCTTCTTCTGGTGAAGTTATTGGTGTTGGTGGGAGGCATGCTGATGCTGCTACCACTTGTGATGATGATCATATTGATGCTCAAGAAAGAATAAATATGTTTGAATACTCCCCTTTTCGCCCTTACATAGGTCCCTTTCACCCCTCTTCACCCTTGTGTTCTCGTTGCGAATGCGATAAGTTCAAGGATAGACAGGATAAACTCTTTGAAAAAGTAGAGGCTATCTCTAAAGCTATCGAGGAATTCAAATCCAAGAGGTGTGTCATACCATCCAAGAAGGTAAGGGAGCCACACACTCCTATAGTGTTGGTTAGGAGAAACAAAAAAGCAATTAAAGACGTACTCTCTACTCAAAAATCAAAAGAAATTGTAATTCCTCCCACTCCAAAAGCTGTTGAAGTTTCGGGGCCAGTCAAGAAGGTGGACATATACGCAGAACTTGGTGCCGAAGAGAAGAGGGATCTGCGACAGGCCAAGAATGCCAATCCAGGCGCACCAGATTACCCCAATCCTCCCTTTTCCCCCCAACACTTCAAGAATATGACTGATATGCGTATGTTGTACGAGGACAAGGAAAGTTTACTTTTCCTAACCTAGACCTTCTAATCAACCCCATGAAGAAGAATCTACGCAACAGATTTCACATCTATTGCAACAACTGGGTATACTGGTACAACTGGTTGTGGTTCTGTTACAACTTATTATCTATCTGTTGCATAAGTTGCGTTGGATTATTAATTCAGATAACCCTATGCAATAGATGGACCATCCGTTGCATTTTTACAATTACTAACCTACTTAAAAATTGACTTCTTATCTCACAGTATGTTGACATAATTCTCTGCCTCATGAGGAAAAGAAAATTAACGTACCGGGAAGCTTATGACGCTGCCGATAGGATAATGGACCTCAACTTCTACAAGAAGCTCAAGGATAGGTATGATCAACTCAATGGAGAGGCGTCAGCCCTTGGCGTGGGACTTGATTTCCTAGTTCCTACGTTGGTCTTGGATGAAGAAGAAACGTTAAGATATGTTAGAGGGGACAAGCCAAATCCATACGGCAAGAGCTGGACCAAGGCAAAAAGGATTCTTGCAGTCATTAGCGTGAACAGAATGATTATCGAGCTATTGAGATACTACTCGAGGAGGGAAAATCAATATTTATGACTCCAACGTACCTCTCATCGATGATTTCGATCTTTTTCTCCTCGTGGAGCCACTGATGGTGTTGTTGCCCATCTTGTTGAGGGAGAGTAAACTGATGAATCATTTGCCAAAGGAAGTGTTGATAAAGAAATCATGGGATTTTGAAGGTCGAAACAGGGGA
>NW_025866809.1:0-3958 GCF_002878395.1 Capsicum annuum
CCGTGGGCGGAAAATTGATCGTCCCATTGTGGTCTGTTTATTTATTCGAGGCCATTTGGGTAGTCAAACGGGCAAAACAGCATAAACAAGGCATTTTCGAGCCAAATCGGTGTGCTATTGCCCACGGTTTTAGGGGTGGGCCCAGGTTCGTGGGTGCTGTTGTTTGAAAATTAACTAGGGCATACCAAGGAAGTTGGCGATTATCCCAATATGGTCTGTTTATTTATTCGAGGATATTTGGATGGTCAAATGGACAAAACAATATGAGCGGAGCATTTTTCAGGCTAAATCAATGTGCTATAGCCCATAGTTTTGTGGATGGGCTCGTGGTCCGGTGGCTCTATGGGCCAAACATTGATCAAGGTGTGCCAGAAAGGTTAATGATCATCCCAGTATGGTTTGTTTATTTATTCAAGACCATTTGGGTGGTCAAACAGGCAAAACAACGCGAACGAGGCATTTTCAAGACAAAGTGCTGTGCTATTGCCCACGGTTTTGTGGGTGGGCCTGAGTTCCGAAGGTAATATGGGCCAAAAATCAGCTGGGGCATGCCAGGGAGGCTGGGGATCATCCTAGTGTGGTCTATTTGTTTATTCAAGGATATTTTGGTGGTTAAACGGGCGAAACGGTACGAATGGGGCATTTTTAGGCCAAATCAGTGTGCTATAACCCACGGTTTTAGGGGTAGGCCCATGGATCAGGGTTTTCGTGGGTCAAAAATTGATTGGGGAATGCCAGGGAGGTTGGAGTTTGTCCTAATGTGTTTCTTTTAATTATTAGAGGCCATTTGGGTGGTCAAACAGGCGAAACGACGCGTACAAGGTATTTTTAGGCCAAATCAGTGTGTTATATCCCACGATTTTGGGGGTGGGCTTGGGGTCTGGGTATGCTATGTGTCAAAAATTAATTGAGGCGTGCCAGGGAGGTTGGACATCATCCCAGTATGGTCTGTTTATTTATTGGAGGCCATTCAGGTAGTCAAACAGGCGAAACGGCGAACGGTGTGTTTTCGGGCTAAATAGATGTGCTATAGCCCACAATTTGGGGGTCGGCCTGAGGTTCGGGGGTGTTGTAGGCTGAAAATTGACCGAGGCATGCCAGGGAGGTTGGGGATCATCCCAGTATGGTTTGTTTATTTATTCGAGGCTATTTGGGTGGTCAAATAGGCGAAACAACATGAACGAGGCTTTTTTGAGCCAAATCAGTATGCTATAGCCTACGGTTTTGGGGGTGGGCCTAGGGTTCGGGGTTCTCATGGTTTGAAAATCGATCGGGGCATGCCAGGGAGGTTTGGAATTATCCTAGTGTTGTCCTTTTATTTATTCGTGGCTATTTAGGTGGGCAAACGGGTGAAACGGCTCAAATGGGGTTTTTTTGGCTAAATTGGTGTGCTATAGCTCACGATTTTGGGTGTGGGCCTGGGGTCTGGGGATGTCTTGGGCTGAAAAACAACTGAAGTGTGCCAGGGAGATTTGGGATAATCCCAGTATATTCCGTTTATTTATTCGAGGCCATTGGGGTTGTCAAATGGGTAAAAACAGTATGAACGAGGCATTTTTAGGCCAAATCGGTGTGCTATAGCCAACAATTTAGGGGGTGGGCCTGGGGTCCGGGGGTGTCGAGGGCCAAAAATCGATCAGGGCATGCCCGAGAGGTTGGAGATCATCAAAATGTTATCCGTTTATTTATTCGAGGCCATTGGGTGGTCAAACGGGTGAAACGGCACGAACGGGGCATTTTTGAACTAAATTGGTGTGTTATAACCCACGGGTTTAGGTGTGGGCCTAGGATCTAGGGGTGCCGTGGGTCAAAAATCAATTGGGGCACACCAGGGAGGTTGGGGATCATTCCAATATGGTCCGTTTATTTATTCGAGGCATTTGTGTGGTCAAACGGGTGAAATGATGCGAACGGGGCATTTTTGGGCCAAATTGGTGTGCTATAGCCAATGGTTTTGGGGGTGGGCCTGGGTTACGGTTATGTCGTAGGTGAAAAATTGATCAAGGCATGCTAGGGAGGTTGGGGATTATCACAATGCAGTCCATTTTTTTATTCGAGTCTATTTGGGTGGTCAAATGGGCAAAACGACGCGAACGGGGCATTTTTGGGCCATATCGGTGTATTATAGCCCATAATTTTAGGGCTGAGCCCAGGGTCTGGGGGTTTTGTGGGCCAAAAATTAATCGGGGCATGCCAAGGAGGTTGGGGATCACCCCAGTGTGGTTCAATTGTTTATTCAAGTCCATTTTGGTGGTCAAATATGCAAAACGGCATGAACGGGGCATTTTTGGGCTAAACTGGTGTGCTATAGCCCACGATTTTGGGGGTGGGCCAAGGGTCCGAGGGTGTCGTGGGCTGAAAATCTACTGGGACGTACCAGGGAGGTTGGAGATAGTCTCAGTATGGTTTTTTTTATCTTTTTGAGGCCATTTGGGTGGTCAAACAAGCGAAAAGGGATGAACAGGGCATTTTTCGGGCCAAATCGATATGCTATAGCCCACGATTTTAGGGGTGGGCCTGGGGTCCGGGGGTGTCATGGGACAAAAATCGATGAGGGTCTGCCAGGGAGGTTGGGAATTATCCCAGTGTGGTCCATTTATTTATACGAGGCCATTTAGGTGGTCAAACGGATGAAACTCTGCGAACAGCACGATTTTGGGGTAAATCGATATGCTATAGCCCACAGTTTTGGGGGTGTGCTCGAGTTTTGGGGGTGCCGTGGGCCAAAAATTGATTGAGAAAGGCTAGAAAGGTTGGGGATCATCCCAGTGTGGTGTGTTTATTTATTTGAGGATATTTGGGTGGTCAAACGGGCGAAACAGCACGAACGGGGCATTTTTGGGCTAAATCGGTGCGCTATAGCATACGGTTTTGGGGGTGGGCCAGGGGTCCGAGGGTGCCGTACACTAAAAATCAATCAGGGCATCCCAGGGAGGTTGAGAATCATGGCAGTGTGGTCCGTTTATTTATTTGAAGCCATTTGGGTGGTCAAACTAGCAAAACAGCAAAAACAAAGCATTTTAAAGCCAAATTGGTGTGCTATAGCCCTCGGTTTTAGGGGTGGGCCAGGGGTTCGAGGGTGCCGTGGGCTAAAAATTGATCGGTGCATGCCAGGGAGATTGGGATTGTCCTAGTACTGTTTGTTTATTTATTCGAGGCCATTTGGTTGATCAAACGGGCAAAACGGCGCAAACGGGGCATTGTCAGGTCAAATCGATATGCTATAGCCTACGATTTTAGGGGTGGGCCAGGGGTCCAAGGGTGTCGTGGGATGAATATCGATCGAGATGTGCTAGGGAGGTTGGGGATCATCCCAGTGTTGTTCGTTTATTTATTCGAGGTAATTTAGTTGGTCATACAGGCAAAACCGTGCGAACGGGATATTTTTGAGCCAACGCGGTGTGTTATAGCCCACGATTTTGAGGGTGGGCTCAGGGTCTGGGGATGAAAATTGTATTGGGCATGCCAAAGATGTTGGGGATCATCCCAGTGTTGTCTTTTTATTTATTCGAGGCGATTTGGGTGGTCAAATGGGCAAAACGGCAAGAACGGTGCATTTTCGGGCTAAATCGATGTGCTATAGCCCATAGTTTTAGGGTTAGGCTTGGGTTCGGGGGTGCTATGGGCTTAAAATCAACTGAGGCAATCCAGGATGGTTGGGGATCATTCCATTATGGTCTGTTTATTTATTCTTGTATATTTGGGTGGTTAGACGGGCAAAACGGCGCGAATGGGGAGTTTTCAGGTCAAATCGGTGTGCTATATCCCACAGTTTTGGGGTTGGGCCAAAAGTCTGGGTGTGTCGTGGGCCAAAAATTGACCGAGGCATGTCAGGGAGATTAGGGATCATCACAGTATGGTCCGTTTATTTATTCGAGGCAATTTGGGTGGTCAAACGGGCGAAATGGTGCGAACGGAGCATTATCAGGCCAAATCGGTGTGCTATAACCCATGGTTT
>NW_025866810.1:0-1115 GCF_002878395.1 Capsicum annuum
TTCATTAAATGTTCCTGAATAATATCTACAATGATGTTCTATTTTTTTTATTTTCGTATCTATATTTAAGTACTCCTCCATAACTATATTCACTTGCGTCTTCTTATACTATACATGTAAATTTTTTGTTTTCATTTGGAAATTATAATTTTGGTAATTCTTTACAAAGTATTTTTATTTTCTGAACTTGTTTTTTATCTTCCTTGTTGTAATTATATTCTACATCCTTTTTTTTTCTGTAAAGGCTTTAGATTTTCTGCTAATTTTGGTATATATTCTCTTACTTGGTTTACTAATTCTAAAAATGATTGTAATTTCATTTTTGTATCTAATTCTTCTTTTGAATTTATTATTTTTTGTAGTATATGTTGTTGTATTTTTACTCCACTTTTATCTATTTGTATTCCTAAAAATTCTATCTAGTTTTTCATAATTTCAGATTTCTTTTCACTTAAACTTATTCCTGATTTTTCTATTATATCTGTAAATTGTTCAAATAATTTTAAATATTTTTCTTTAGTTTTTGTATATAGTAGTAGATCATCTACGTATACTATACAATTAGGTAATTGTTTAAAATAACTATCCATAAAATGTTGATATCTACCTTGTGCATTTTTATATCCAAATGGTAATACATTCCATTCATAAAATTCTTGTGGTACCGTAAATGCGGTTAATTGCTTAAAATCTTCATCTAACTTTAAGTGGTAAAATTCCGATTTACAGTCAAATTTACTAAAGTAGTTATATCCTTGTATTTGTCTTATTTTTAATATCTTATTTGGTATTGGATAATTATATGTCAGAGTTTTTGCATTTAAATTTCTATATTCAATAACCATTCTACTTTTTCCTCTTTTTTGTTCACTATAATCTATTTGATCTATTAAATATCCGCACCCCCTACAAATGGTATCAAAGCCCAGTAATTCAAAAAATACGGAAGTGAGATATATGTTGTTAGAGTTAAAGTTAAAAAATTTACCTATAAATTATTAAATTAATTATGCGAACACCATTTAAAAATAGAAAAGCTTTTAGAAAAATTAAAGAATCTTTAATTAGTAATTATTCAGAATATATAAGTCTAAATAAAACAAAAGAAAACCCAC
>NW_025866811.1:0-1447 GCF_002878395.1 Capsicum annuum
TCAAGTGCACAAGCTCTTAACATATCATCTAAGGTCTGGATGGTCCGCTCAGCCTGACCATAGGTCTGCGGATCAAAAGTAGAACTCAAAAGCACTTGGGTACCAAGACCCTTCTGAAAAGCTTTCCAAAATTGCGAAGTGAACTGAGTACCCCTATCCAAAATGATAGACAAGGGAACTCCATGCAGTCTGACTAGCTCTCGGATATACAATCTAGTGTAACCCTCAACAGTATATGAAGTATGAACAAGCAAGAAATGAGCAGACTTAGTCAATCTATCAATCACAATCCAAATGGAATCATGATGGCGTCGAGAAGGAGGCAAACCAATCACGAAGTCCATATTTATTTCTTTCCACTTTCAGGTGGGAATACTAAACTCTTGCATCATACCACCAGGTCTTTGGTGTTCAACCTTAACCTGTTGGCATGGTGCACACTTAGCTACAAACGCTGATATATCTTTCTTCATGGCACTCCACCAATAGATTTCCCGCAAGTCTCGATACATCTTGGTGGCACCAGAATGAATAGAATATCGCGCCCCGTGCGCTTCAACCATAATCCTCTGTCTCAAACCATCAACATTCGAGACACACAATCTACCCTGCAATCTCAACACACCATCTCCCCCTTGGGAGAAACTCTCTACTTTTTGGTCCTTGACTGACTCCTTTAGTCTGACCAAACTAACATCTAAGTATTGTTTTTCCTTCACTTCCGAAACCAAGGAGGATTCGGAACTACTCTGAACCCCTATCCACTGAATTGGCCCGAAAATGGCCCATTCGCACCGTTTTGCCCGTTGGGCCACACAAACGGCCCTGCCAAATCCGCCAACCCATACTACCTCACTCTTCAACCTACCTAGGATCCCTCGATCAATTTTTTATCCAAATCACGCTCGGGACCCGAGCACACCCCCAATACTGTAGGCTATAGCATATAGATTTGGACTGAAAATGGTGTGTTCTCGCAGTTTCACCCATTTGAACACCCAAATGGCCCCGCCGGCCCATAATTCTCGCTCCTCTACCTGCCTGGGATCCCTCAGCCAATTTTTGGCCAAAAACAAGCCTTCCTGGAGCCAAAATTTTTACTAAAGGGTCTGAAATCAAAAAAAGTAAGCACACAAACTAGTCGAAGGGAGTTAAGATTGACTATATATACATAAAAAAAATAATTTTAACCATGTATAAATAGCATAATTTTTCATCGAAAGGGGTTCCGATTAACCCCCGAATCACAAGGTGGCTCTGCCACAGGGTATAACCCCGAAACCATGGGCTATAGCACACCGATTTGGCCTTATCGACCACATCGGCCCACACTATCGCTCTTCAGCCTACCTGGGAGCCCCCAGTTGATTTTTGTATACCTGGTCCCCGATCCCACCCCCAGAACCGTGGGCTATAGCACACCAATTTGACCTAAAAAGGGTCCATT
>NW_025866812.1:0-2339 GCF_002878395.1 Capsicum annuum
AAACAAAAATTAACAACGGCTATATTGCTAAAAATGAGTAAAAAAAAAGGCAAGAATGGAAAAGGAAATTGATAAACTACAATTAATAAATTAATAATATTATTTAAAAAAAAATAGATTTGGTCCGTTGGGCCCAAAGTAGCCGTTGGCCCAACGGCTATATAGCCGTTTGGGTTCAAAATGGCTACTTTGGCCAATTTTATTTTTTTTAAAAAAATCATTTATAATATTTTTTTAAACCCCAAAAAAATCCTATAAATACCCTACACTTTCAAATAATTTTTCACACAATTTTTCATTCTCTCAAATCTCAATTTTCAATTCTCAAATATTCTAAGAAGAGCAAAGTTACTGTAGAGAATAAAGTAGAAAAATTTTAAGAAAATGGAAATGGAAAGTGATGTTATGATGTCAAAATTCAAGAGAATTTGTGTGTTTTGTGGGAGTAGTCAAGCGAAGAAAAGTAGTTACCAAGATGCTGCTATTTAGCTAGGCAAAGAATTGGACTGCTTCGCGTGCCAGTACTTTTGTGCTGACCCCTCCTCCTTCCAGGTTCTGAGACACAGTCTAGGGGTCCATCTAATTAGTAGATATTTTAGATCACAGACCGAGCAGTGGTGAGCCTTCTATGATCCAGAAGGCTTGATTATTACAGATACTATTTTTAGTTATGTTTTTGGTCTACTGGGACAATTATTACAGATACTATTTTTAGTTATGTTTTTGGTCTACTGGGGGCCTTGTCCCAGTTATTTAGATAGCTTGTTTAATTCATAGTAGAGATTTCACAAACAGAGTCAGACATTATGTTTCAGATATATTTTTGGACTTCAGTTTTTAGTATTATGATCATATTTGGATTGACCATGTTTCCGTATTAGATTTCTATTTTCTGCATTATCTTTTTTTTTTTATGAATGTTGTGTATGATTACCAGATAGACAAGGGTGTTCCGGGACTTCATGGTTTGGGATGCTCGTCACGGCTAGGGCCCCAGCTTGGGTCGTGACAAGTATAAATTCATACTTCAACTTCATAGGAAAGCATGTAAACTCATGTATCTTTGTAAAAGAAAATCAACTTTGGGCACAAGAACGAAAGAGTGTTCTTTTTGAAAAACCGCACATACCTCAAAATTGGTTCCTTAGAATGAACTTTATAACCTTGGAATGCTATTCCCGAAAATATTGGGTGTCTCTTATAGCCCTCGTGATGAGGAATTCGAATCTTGGTTTAATTCTTGGAATCCTTAAACTGAAGGGATTGGATTCTTGCTTTTTCTTGGAAATGGGGGAGGGCTTCTTGAGAGAAATTTGGAGAAGATGGGAAAATAATGCCCTTCTTGATGCTATAAATCGTCCTTTGGACATTTGGGGTTGAGGGGAAAGGACCAAAGTGCCCCTTCACATGGGGATTTCCATCGTGTTGCGACCCCTAGTCAGGTTAAGTAGCCCTCGCGATGCGACCCCTATTTGGGTCAAGCAGACCTCGTGTCGCAGGGCTATCGCGACCCCTTACTGCCTCGCATAGCATAACTTTTCACTCGTTTATCAAAATTTGGCAAAATTGGTATCGTTGGAAAGGTAATTCAAATATCTTTCATTTGATATATAGTAGGCCTTATAATTCATTATATACAAGGAGTTATGGGCAATTTAAGTTGACCCAAGTTTCGACACTCACAAAAACTCAAAAAATAGGAAAACTTTCAACTTGTCCTTGAGCTAGGGGACCTCTTGTAAGACCCCGTAAAAATTTCCTCGTCGTTAAAGCCTTCAAATTGAATAATATCAAGCTTGACACTTAGAAATTTGGCTAAGTATTTTAACACTTAGTTTTATTTTGGACCCTTAAACTTCGTTGAATTAATTCATGACCTTCCCGACCTCCGTTTCTTGAAATTTTTGTTGTGTTGTGATGGGGCAAGATCGTGGTACATCTCAAGTAAGTTTTGGGATTTTTAGATGAGCTTAAGGCTGTGTTTGGGTTCCAATTCCAGTAGCTAAAGGCGCTAGTGAGGCACCACCCCACTCCCAACCCGCTCCAGCCAGGGCACCGCCCAGTCTAGACCGAGGGTCTAAGAAAGGTGCCGCCCAAGCTAGACTGGAGGTCCAAGCAGGGCGCCGCCTTGGCTACAGCCTTGGGCCAATTTTCAGCCCTTCCCTCCGACTCTTTAAGGGTAAATTGGGTATTTTTCAACCCTTTATCCTCTTTAACATGGGATTACATCCCAATAACACCAAAACAAGTCTATTTCATCAAAAACTCTCAAAAATCTCATTAGGGTTTCAGCATAAAAATCCAAGTATCTCGAGATTCAACTGTGAGTTTTCAATAAT
>NW_025866813.1:0-1023 GCF_002878395.1 Capsicum annuum
CTTAATATAAGCTTTTATCATGTTTTTGAGTTTATTGGTAATTATTATTGTCATTGAAGGGCTATATATTGTTGTAGCAAATTAAATTGTTGCAATAGCAACTTAGAACTGTTGCTATAGAATAATTAATTGTTGATATAGATAAAAACTACCGTTGCATAAGACCCTATGGAAACAGCTTGTAAACCGTTGCTATAGAGTATATATGTTACAGAAAAAAACCGTAGCATTAACGACAAAACTGTTGCAATAGTATTAAGTGAGTTGTTACAATAGATAAAATTCTTTGGCAACGGTTTATTTCGTTGCAATTGATGTCAAATAAGTGTTGCGGTAGTAACCGTAAAAACCGTTGCTACAGCCGTATATAGCAACGGTTTCTGAAACCGTTGCAAAAATCGTAGCAATAGAGCTATGGCCACGCAATCTGATGAAACAGTTCGTTAACCGTCGCAATACATCTATAGCAACGGTTTCCTCATCTACTGCAACGGTTTTGCCTGTGTCACCATAGACCCAATTTTCAGTAGTGACACCATGTTTCTCGATAAGGTCGACTGGATCAGCCCTAGAGCTTGCCAATCCTTGAGGTTCCACGGTCCTCCGTCATAGACTCCGGCTTCACCCCGGTCAAGGGTTCGTGAAGATCTTTCTGGTACAGATAGTCTTCGACCTGCATCTTCCAGAAACCAAAATCTATCCATCAAACTTCTCGATTCCAAGCTTCAATCCTTTCATCTTCAGTAGGCGTGATGAATCTCCTAGGCTTTGATACCAGTTGTTAGGATTGATTTGTCTTCACACACACTACATCTGGGAAGAAGATGAAAATAGAGAGATAATTCATGAGGAGAGAAAGAGGGATCTGTAAGAGTGATTTCGTGGTAACACTCCGTGTGTAAACTCCACAGCGGACGGGCTATTTATATTAATGATTTTGGATATTTACAGTTACACAGAGAAATGAGAATAAGTTCTACAGTGCCTAAAATTTGGGTCGGGGCGCTGCCTCGAACCCTACCT
>NW_025866814.1:0-1813 GCF_002878395.1 Capsicum annuum
CATTTTTTATATGATCAGTTTAGGCATTTGACAACACCTACATATACATTATAATATACATCACTATTGATTTTTGTGTCATGTTTGTTCTAGTATCCTCAGGTCACACAAAAAATGTTTATGTATATGTTAACAAATTCATCACTACTAAAATAGATGGACATCATCTATGTATATTATAACCTATATGTTAACTCAATTATAACACAACAACATATGTATATGTCTACCTTAATATATGTATTAGATTGCTAATGAAAGTGTATGTTAATAATTCATAATCAGTATGTATATTTAATAATATACATCACTGAATGTATGTAGTTATGAACTTTCTTGCATACTCAGGTTTCATCATATTTTATATATATGCATGTATTATCTAGATGTATGTCTACAAACACTATTCTTAGAAGTATGTGATTTTTATTACATAGCACATAATTCATTTCATCTTTCTCCTCTTTTGTAGCATATTGATGTCATTTTCTATCATTTACGGAAGAAATCGAAATTAAGGAATGATCAAGATTACAGGTTCACAATAACCAACTATTTTTTTAAGAACTACATTGACAAGAAATACTCCAGATACTATGAAGACGATACAAATACAGTCCTGACTACACAACAAGATTATGTTGAATCTGTCCGTGTTGCTCTAATTGAAGAGGCAATAACACATATAATCAAGGGATATTGCATGCCATCTGGTTTGCCATGGCACTAAGTTGATGAGGTGTATGTTCCTATCAACTGCAATGAGAATTTTCACTGGGTGTTAGCTGTTATTGCCCTGAAGGATAGACGCATACGCGTCTACGATTCGTTGTCCAGACGAAGGAATACGAAATCAATTACTGAGATTCAAAAGTTAGCTAAGATGCTGCCAACTTACCTCTCTGACAGCAAATTTTATGATGAAACATCTCGTACAGATTGGCCTAATCTTAAAACATATAGGGATAAGATTACTCAAACGACACAAATTTTGAATGAACATCCCTTTGACGTTGAGTATGTTCAACATATTATGCAACAAGAATGCGACAGTGTGTAAGTATACTTATATATTCTTTTTATTTGCAATATTACTGTACATGTATTAATGTATTTGTATTTTTCATTGCTAGTAAGTATTACTTAATAACTTCTATTATTTTTTGTATGTATGACAGAGATTGTGGAGTCTTTGTTGCTGGTTATGCAGAATACCTAAGTGAAGAAATAAACGTGCCTTCTGATGATTTTGAAGCAGAATACCATAGAATGAGTTATGCCACACTACTTCAAAAATATGGTATTCAAAAAACAAAGAAAGGTTATGCTAGTGAAAATGATGACCCTCCAAGATCAAAGTCGAGAATTATTCAAATTCCAGATGATTATGAAATAGTTTGCATTGAGTAGTCTTACTGAAGAATATTGTTAAGATTTTTAATTTATTCTGCTGAAATTTGTTAGGAATTTTCAAGTTTTAATTATTTTAGTTGTTTTGTAAGGCAGAGTACGCTCTCTCTCTCTCTCTAACGGCTCGCTCTCTTCCTCCCTACCCTCTTTCTCGCTCGCACCGGTCACCGGCCCCCATCGTCGGCGCCAACCGTCGGCGCC
This sequence comes from Capsicum annuum, assembly GCF_002878395.1. Lineage (NCBI taxonomy): Eukaryota > Viridiplantae > Streptophyta > Magnoliopsida > Solanales > Solanaceae > Capsicum > Capsicum annuum. The sequence goes on from NW_025866814.1 coordinate 1,612, forward strand.
TACCCGACCCGACCTCCGGTCCCGACGTCCAGTCTCCGGCGCCGACCTCCGATGCCGCCCTAACAGCTCTCTCTCTCTCTCCAATGGCTCTCTCTCTCTCTTTCTCCCTACCCTCTCTCCCTCTCTCTCGCATCGGTCCCCGGTCCCCGGCGCTGTTGCTGACCTTCGGCGCCGACCCGACCCGACCGCCGGCCCCGACCGC
>NW_025866815.1:0-3113 GCF_002878395.1 Capsicum annuum
TTGATACTTAGTCACTAGAAAAATGTTAAGTGTAGGGAAATTTAAAGAGATTTTTTATTTTGAATGTGGCTTTGTTTGACACTTAGTCATATGAAAATGGTTAAGTTTAGGGACCTTAAAGGGGATTTTGTGTTTTGAATGTGGTTGGGTTTGTGAATTACTCATTTTAAAATGAAAAAGTGTAGGGACTTTAAAGGAGATTATGTGTTTTGAATGTGGTTTCGTTAGTGACTTAGTTACTTGGAAATGGTTAAGTGCAAGGAATTTAAATGGGATTTTGTGTTTTAAATGTGGTTTGGTTTTGATACTTCATCACTTCAAAATGGTCTAGTGCCGGGAATTGAATGGGGATTTTTTGTTTTGAATGTGGTTTGATTGGTGACTTAGTTACTTGAAAATGATTAAGTGTAGGGACGATGTAGGAGATTTTTTACTTTGAATGTGGTTTGGTTCATGACCAAGTCACTCAAAAATGGTTAAGTGTATGGACTTTAAAGCGTATTTATTGTTTTGACTATTGTTTGGTTGGTGACATAGTTACTTGAAATGGTCAAGTATAGGGTTATTAAAGGGTATTTTGTGTTTTGAATTTTGTTTGGTTGGTGACTTAGTTACTTTAAAATGGTTAAGTGTTCGGACTTTAAAGCGGATTTTGTGTTTTGAATGTGGTTTTGTTTTGATACTTAGTCATTTGAAAATTGTTAAGAGTAGAGACTTTAAAGGAGAATTTATTTTTTGAATGTGGTTTGGTTGGTGACATAGTTACTAGAAAATTGTTCAGTGTAGCTAGTTAGAAGATAATTTTGTTTTTTGAATGTGGTTTCGTTTAGATACTTAGTCACCTGAAAATGGTTTCGTGTAGGGACTTGAAAAGAGATTTTTTGTTTTGAATGTTGTTTGGTTGGGGACATAGTTACTAGAAAATGGTTAAGTGTAGGAACTTTAAAGGGAATTTTGTGTTTCGAATGTGGTTTGATTGATGACTTAGTTATTTGAAAATGGTTAAGAGTAGAGACTCTAAAGGGGATTTTGTGTTTTGAATGAGGTTTTGTTTTGATACTTAGTTACTTGAAAATCGTTAATTATAGGGACTTTAAAGGGGATTTTTTGTTTGGAATGTTGTTTTGTTTTGATATTTAGTCACTAGAAAAATATTAAGTGTAGGGAAATTTAAAGGGATTTTTTATTTTGAATGTGGCTTTGGTTGACACTTAGTCATATGAAAATGGTTAAGTTTAGGGACCTTAAAGGGGTTTTTGTGTTTTGAATGTGGTTGGGTTTTTGAATTACTCATTTGAAAATTAAAAAGGGTAGGGTCTTTAAAGGAGATTATGTGTTTTGAATGTGGTTTCGTTAGTGACTTAGTTACTTGGAAATGGTTAAGTGCAGGGAATTTAAATGGGATTTGGTGTTTTAAATGTGGTTTTGTTTTGAAACTTCATCAATTCAAAATGGTCAAGTGCCGGGAATTGAATGGGTATTTTTTATTTTGAATGTGGTTTGATTGGTGACTCAGTTACTTGAAAATGATTAAGTGTAGGGACTTTGTAGGAGATTTTTTACATTGAATGTGGTTTGGTTCGTGACCTAGTCACTTAAAAATGGTTAAGTGTAGGGACTTTAAAGGGTATTTATTGTTTTGACTATTGTTTGGTTGGTGACATAGTCTCTTGAAAATGGTCAAGTATAGGGACTTTAAAGGGTATTTTGTGTTTTGAATTTTTTTTATTGGTGACTTAGTTACATTAAAATGGTTAAGTGTACGGACTTTAAAAGGGATTTTGTGTTTTGAATGTAGTTTTGTTTTGATACTTAGTCACTTGAAAATTTTTAAGAGTAGAGACGTTGAAGGAGAATTTATTTTTTGAATGTGGTTTGGTTGGTGACATAGTTACTAGAAAATTGTTCAGTGTAGCGAGTTAAAAGATGATTTTGTTTTTTGAATGTGGTTTCATTTAGATACTTAGTCACCTGAAAATGGTTTAGTGTAGGGACTTGAAAAGTGATTTTTTGTTTTGAATGTTGTTTCGTTGGTGACTTAGTTACTAGAAAATGGTTAAGTGTAGGAACTTTAAAGGGAATTTTGTGTTTCTAATGTGGTTTGATTGATGACTTAGTTACTTGAAAATCGTTAAAAATAGAGACTCTAAAGGGGATTTTGTGTTTTGAATGAGGTTTTGGTTTGATACTTAGTTACTTGAAAATCGTTAATTATAGGGACTTTAAAGGGGATTTTTTGTTTGGAATGTTGTTTTGTTTTGATACTTAGTCACTAGAAAAATGTTAAGTGTAGGGAAATTTAAAGAGATTTTTTATTTTGAATGTGGCTTTGTTTGACACTTAGTCATATGAAAATGGTTAAGTTTAGGGACCTTAAAGGGGATTTTGTGTTTTGAATGTTGTTGGGTTTGTGAATTACTCATTTGAAAATAAAAAAGTGTAGGGACTTTAAAGGAGATTATGTGTTTTGAATGTGGTTTCGTTAGTGACTTAGTTACTTAGAAATGGTTAAGTGCAGGGAATTTAAATAGGATTTTGTATTTTAAATGTGGTTTGGTTTTGATACTTCATCACTTCAAAATGGTCAAGTGCGGGAATTGAATGGGGATTTTTTGTTTTGAATGTGGTTTGATTGGTGACTTAGTTACATGAAAATGATTAAGTGTAGGGACTTTGTAGGAGATTTTTTACTTTGAATGTGGTTTGGTTCGTGACCTAGTCACTTAAAAATGGTTAAGTGTAGGGACTTTAAAGGGTATTTATTGTTTTGACTATTGTTTGGTTGGTGACATAGTCACTTGAAAATGGTCAAGTATAGGGACATTAAAGGGTATTTTGTGTTTTGAATTTTGTTTGGTTGGTGACTTAGTTACTTTAAAATGGTTAAGTGTAGGGACTTTAAAGGGGATTTTGTGGTTTGAATGTGGTTTTGTTTTTACACTTAGTCACTTGAAAATTGTTAAGAGTAGAGACTTTAAAGGAGAATTTATTTTTTGAATGTGGTTTGGTTGGTGACATAGTTACTAGAAAATTGTTCAGTGTAGCTAGTTAGAAGATGATTTTGTTTTTTGAATGTGGTTTCGTTTAGATACTTAGTCACCTGAAAATGGTTT
>NW_025866816.1:0-1291 GCF_002878395.1 Capsicum annuum
ACGCATGTATGTTAGAAACTGCCCAGGTAGCTCCTCTAGAAGTGCTTGAACAACTGAAATTTGCACGCTATGTACTTCTCGCATTGGAACAAATTGAACAATGTCTCATATAACTACTCTTCCTGTCGAACTCTTTAACAAGTGTCCATTATCAGCATCCGACCTCCATCTGTGAAAAATCTGCGCAGACGACTCCTACAATAAGGATTGAAAGTGGCAGGTCAGATGCCCTCACTAGAGCATCTATTATTTCTTGCATATCGGTAATGACACCATCCATCATAATAAGGAGGACAAAATACTTGCTCTGGTTGTATTTGAGGGACTCGACAATGATTTCTGTAGCCTTGTTAACTACACGCCCAAACAATGTAGGCCCAAAAAGAGTAAAATCCTACAAAGCACTAGCATAAGCTGTTGGGTTCAAAGTATATGAAAAGTGTGAATGAAAAAGTAGGAAACCAAGTGGAAGGAAAAATAGAGAAGAAAACACTAAAATGGAAAGTGTACTCTAAAATGGAAAGTATACTATTTCTTCCACATTGGTGGGAGAATGTGACTTTCAAGTGTTTATATTAAGAAACACTTATTCCACTTGGTAAGTGAGGCAAGAAATAAGAGATGCCTTGCGCCACCGTTGTCGTCGCTCGCTCGGCTTGGCTTCGGATTTAGATCAATTGATGAGATCTAACTTTTAGGACAAAATTTATTTGACAAAAATTTACACTGTCAGGAAAGGTCACACCTTTTAAGTGAACCATTGCCACTTTTTAGAAGAGGCATAAAGGCAATATAAACCTGTACGAATTTTTGGAAATACAAACTATTTTCTTGTCTTCAAAAACATTCTGTGTGATCAATCAAACCATTGAGTGAGTTCGTAGAATCCAACAATTTGAGGTACCGCTATTGTTCAGATTGAAGGCTATTTTATCCTGGGAAGAAGACTCCATAACAAAAATACAAGACAGAGGATGCGGGAATTAAGAAATTCTTTGTTGCAAGGTCCCTAGACTTTAAAATGATAGATAGAAAATCAGTTGTCTCTCAAGTGCAGGAATTGCAAGTAATCATCCACGATCTCCTAGCGGAAGGTATATCTTTAAAAAATACCTTAGTTGAACAAATTGAAAATGTTTTTAGTACTCACATAAACTATTTTGTAGGTTTGATTATGAATAATGCATTTCAAATAACAGCGATCATTGAGAAGCTACCACCTACGTGGAAAGACTTCAAAAACTACTTGAAGCACAAACGCAAGGAAATGACTGTAGAAGATCTTAGTGTC
>NW_025866817.1:0-2010 GCF_002878395.1 Capsicum annuum
TAGCCAAAACTCACACTTACTAAACTTGGCAAACAACTTGTGATCTCTAAGGGTTTGCAAGACAGTTTGGAGATGATCAGAATGTTCATCCTCACTACGGGAGTACACCAGTATATCATCGATGAACACTATGACAAACATATCCAGATATGGTCTGAACACTCAATTCATGAGGTCCATGAAAGCTGCTGGGGCATTAGTTAACCTGAAAGACGTAACAAGAAACTCAAAATGGCTATAATGAGTTTGGAAAGTGGTTTTCGAGATGTCACACTCCCTAACTTTGAGTTGATGATAGCCAGAACGAAGGTCTATCTTTGAGAAATAACTTGCACCTTTCAATTGGTCAAACAAATCATCTATTCTTGGAAGGGGGTACTTATTTCTTATGGTGACTTTATTCAGTGGCGGTAATCAATGCACATATGCAAAGAGCTATCTTTCTTTCTCACAAACAACACAGGAGCACCCCAAGGAGAAACACTGGGCCTTATAAAACCCTTATCTAGTAGATCTTTGAGTTGCTCTTTCAACTCCTTAAGTTCTGCAGGGGCCATACGATAAGGAGGAATAGAAATGGGCTGAGTATTGGGAAGAAGATCAATCCTAAACTCTATCTCTCTATCAGGAGGTATCCCTGGAAGATCATCTGGAAAGACATCAGAAAACTCATTGACGACGTTAATAGACTGGAGAGCTAGAGTCTCAGACTTAGTGTCTTTGACTCTAACCAAATGGTAAATACACCCCTTGGAAATAAGCTTTCTAGCTTTGAGGTAAGAGACAAAATGATTCTTGGGTGACACAGAATTCCCAGACCACTCAAACATGGATGCACTCGGAAACTAAAACTTGACAGGTCCAACAATCAATAGAGGCATAAGAAGAATACAGCCAGTCCATACCCAGAATCACATCAAAATCTACCATGTCTAACTCAATCAGATCAGCCAACAAGAATCTTTGAAGAACAGTAACAGGACACTTTTTATACACTTTCTGGGCAAGAATCGAATCACCCACTGGGGTTGAAACTAGGATAGGCTCAGAAATAATCTCAGGACTCATTTCAAAATTCACAGCAATCAAAGGTGTAACATATGAGAAACTAGATTCAGGATCTAACAAAGCATACACATCAAACTAAAATATATGAAGCATACCAGTAACAACATCGGGAGAGTCCTCCTATTCCTGGTGGGACGATAAAGCATAGAATCTATTCTGGCGCTGCCCGCCAGCATTGCTAGAAGAGGTGCCCTGAGTTAGGGCTAGGCGAGTCGCTGGAACTGGAGCATTAACAGTCTGAGTCTAGGTCTGAGGGCGATAGTCACGATGCCCTTGTCCATCCTGTGGACAATCTCTAACTCTGTGACCCATGTCACCACACCGGAAACAACCCCTCTTCTCACCCCAACACTCACCCGAATGAGCCCTACCACACTTAGAACACAGGGGACGAATTGGCTTACTGCCAGCACTGTACTGGGACTTGGATATATATGACCTGCTACCTTGCTCCTGCCTACCTCTAGGCATGGAAGCACTAGCAGATGACGGTGCTGGCATAGAGGAACGATTCTGATATTGAGGGTGACTCCCTCCCTATGATCTAGTCTGACCCTGTTTGTGCTGCTCGAACCTAGCTCTCTTATTCCCTCTCATTCTATCTCTCTCCTTAATTTTGTCTGCCTCAATCTATTGGGCATGAGTCATCAGCCTAGAAAGATTCATCTCACTATTCAGCATAGCAGACCTACACTCCTTAACCACATAACTAGACACTTCAGTCACAAACTTACTCATACTAGCCTGATTATCAGCCACTAAGTCAGGAGCATACTTGGCCAACTGATTGAACTTTAGAAAGTACTCCCTAACAGTCATAGAGCCATGTCGCAGGTTCATAAACTCTTTCACCTTTGCCTTCCTCATCTCTAAAGGGAAAAACTTATCCAGGAATGCATCCTGGAACTCTTGCCAAGTTGTAGGGACAGCCCCCTCACCTCT
>NW_025866818.1:0-1075 GCF_002878395.1 Capsicum annuum
ATTTTTCATGTATGAAGAATGGTTTTAAGGAACTAAAAGTTGGGCTTGAGAGAGTTAGATAGTTACCCGAAGAAAGCACGAGTTGAAAGACTCAATGTTGGAAATCATGATTTGCCGACTCGGGATTTTGGAACCATGCTATGTGGTCTTGTGTGCCTTGATTTATATCATCCCAACTTGGGACTATGGTTAGAAGCCATGCTTTGTGGTTTTGTGCCCTACCATGATATATTATTATGATTGAGAATTATGGCCCTCTACTTTGCGGACTGGCGTGTCTCCCATACCAGTACTCCAACCCCTGAGTAGAATTTAGGTAGGGGGCTTGGCCGCCGAGTCAAGGACGGATCCCATATAACTCATGGGATAATCTAAATTGTAGGGTGTACCAACTAGCTCAGAGAAATTAGAAAGTGAGTCTTGATTTCTAAGAGTTGTTGAAATTCATTTCAGTATGCCCATGTGTTTTTACTTATGCATTATGTTTATTGTTTTATAAAATGCTCTTATTATGATATATAAAAACATGTTATTTTAGGTTGTTTCACATACCAGTACATTTTGTATTGACCCCCTATATTTCAGGTTCTGAGGCCCAGTCTAGCGGTCTTGCTAAATAGTAGATTATTGCCAGACATTCAGAGTTGGTGTGCCTCCCTTACTTTGGGAGGCGTCTTGTTTACTTATGTTGCTCTCATTTTTTTTAGTTCATGATCCGACCGGGGGCCTTGTCCTGGTTTCAAATAGATTGTTGTTTTCGTAGTAGAGATTTCGCAAACGTGTATTAGATGGTTTGAGTTTCATTGAACTTATGTTCGCATTACTCAGTTGAGATAGTAAAGTGACCATGTTTCCATTTATTTTCCACATTTCCTTACAATAACATGATTTCATCATCAACATCACAAATTATGAATTAAATCAGCGAATAACATCATTAAAACATGTGGGGTTGAATAACAACGACAATTTCATGTAAACACGGTGTAGAATTATAATTCATAGGAATTCATTGTTAAAATTACAATTAAAAATCATGAAAAACATATAAAGATCCCAACTTGAATTTAGAATT
>NW_025866819.1:0-1173 GCF_002878395.1 Capsicum annuum
ACTAAATCCCTCCTTTTAAGTAATCAAAATCCCTCATTATTCAGATTATTATCTTCATTAGCGTATTTCAATATAACAAAAAGCTCTCTTACTTTAAATTTTAATTTTTTTTTAAAAAAACTCTCTCCATGGTTCTTTTGTAAAGCTTTTCTATGCGTATTCTTTTTCTTCTACTTTTGTAAATTTATTTTAAGTGACTCTTGCCACTTAATCTGTTGTGGGTGGCGACAAAAGATAAGTTATTCCTACAATAAAGATATATTTAGATTATGACCTTTGTATGCTTAAGATATTTGATCATACCTATAAAAATAAAGAATTAGTTAACAGCATTACACTCATGCAATTGGTACATACAGCATGCAATTATATCCTTTATTTTTTTTTTTATGTATAACCTTAACATTATAGAATTTTGTAAGAAGTTATGTTCTCCTAAATGAAGAGTGCAATATATGGTGATCATCATACATGTACTTATGACGTTTATGTAATATAATACATTATTATATGTACATAATTTTGATAATATATTTCTTTCATTTGAAATAATTTATATATCTAAATGCAAGATTCTATAAAATTTATGAATTTTTTATTTGAACTAAGTAATGACTAATCTTTTAGCATGAAGTTGGCTCCTTGATGTCCAGTTTGTCCTGGACTAGCAAATTGACCACATGAACTATGTGAAATAGTATTCTTTCAAAGGCATAAGTTAGTTTTTTTTTTTTTCCTAATTTATTGTAGGTTGAGTCTCTCCTTAATATGTGGTTGGAAGATATCAAATTTTTGATGCGATCGTTTGTTGGATTTCGCTCTTCTCCATTTTTGTTGTCTTCACTTTTTGCAAGTTATTATTTGATTGAGAGATGTGTGACATGAGTTAAAATTAATGGTCAATATTTAATTAACTAAATTAAAATTCTAAGTTTCCAACTATGATTTGAATAATTCATATTTTATATATTCGTTTTCAAAATTTTTAGTAATTCCCTAATTATGGATACAAATTTATTTTATCCATAAATATATTTTTAAATATTTTCTTTTTTCTTATACCTTTTTTTCCCTTACGTTGTTCTCCATTTTTGTCACTGCATGTCTATCTTCCAACTTCTCTTTGAATAATGAATTAGTTGGATTTTATTTTTTTCTACTTTTTTTTTTAAA
>NW_025866820.1:0-4188 GCF_002878395.1 Capsicum annuum
TCAAATTCTTAAAGCAGTAGCACCCACCTGATTAGCCTTGGCTTGGCATCCTTCTTTGCCATTAGATATCTCAGAGCCGTATGATCTGTATAAACCACTACCTTAGTTTCCAACAAGTAAGCACGAAACTTCTCAAAAGCATAAACAACCACGAGAAGCTCCTGTTCAGTGATGGTATAGTTCTTCTGTGCTCCATTCAAGGCCTTGCCCGCGTAGTAGATTGGATGAAAGAGCTTTTTTATTTTCTGACCAAGTACAACACCCAAGGCTACACCGCTTGCATCACACGTAATTTCAAACGGTAGAGACCAATCGGGTGCTACAATAATAGGGGCTTCAACTATCTTCCCTTTGAGGCATGCAAACGCCTTCAAGCAATCTTCACCAAAGTAAAACTTCTCCTCCTTCTCTAAAACTTTGCATAATGGGTTTGTAATCTTGGAGAAGTCTTTAATAAAGCTCCGATAAAAACTAACATGACCGAGAAAACTACGAACCCCCTTCACAGAAATTGGAGGTGGTAGTCTCTCGATAACTTCAATCTTGGCTCGATCAACTTCAATTCCTTTTTTAGAAATTTTATGCCCAAGAACAATTCCTTCCTTAACCATAAAATGGCACTTCTCCCAATTTAGCATAAGATTGAATTCCACACATCGCTGCAAAGTCATACTCAGATTTGCTAAGCATGACTCAAATGAATTACCTACAATCGAAAAGTCATCCATAAACTCCTCGAAGGTGTCTTCAACCATATCTGAGAAAATGGACATCATGCACCGTTGAAAAGTGGCAGGTGCATTACATAGCCCAAATGGCATCCGTTTGAATGCAAAAGTACCATATAGGCATGTAAAAGTGGTCTTCTCCTGATCTTCAAGAGAAATGCAAATCTGGTTATATCCGGAATAACCATCCAAGAAATAGTACCATCTCTTTCCTGCCAATTGATCAAGCATTTCATCCATGAATAGCATTGGGAAATGGTCCTTTAGCATCCACGAGTTTAGCTTTCGGTAATCCATACACACCCTCTACCCTGTGATAGGACCGAGTGGAATTAGCTCATTTTTCTCGTTCGCCATGACTGTCATGCCCTCTTTCTCTGGCACACATTGTACAGGATTCACCTATTTATTATCTGACATTGGGTACACTACCCCTGCGCCTAGCCACTTAATGATTTCTTTCTTTACCACCTCTTGCATAGGTGGATTTAGACGACGCTGATGCTCAATAATGGGTACACAATCTTCCTCTAGCTGAATCTTGTGCATACATATTCTAGGAGGGATATCAATGATATCTGCAATAGTCCAACCAATAGCTCTCTTGTATTTCTTAAGAACAGAGATGAGAGTCTCTACCTGTTGTTTACCTAAATCAGCAGCAACAATAATCGGTAGTGTATTTCCACTACCCAAGAACACATACCGCAAATGATTGGGTAGCTCTTTCAAGTCTAACACTGGTGGCTCTTCAATGGATGGCTTCGCCGGTGGTGAAGGTCGATTCTTAAGGTCAAGATCCAGCTTCTTGGGGGCATAAGAATATGACCCCATTCCTGTTAAAGCACAGGCAGTTTCTTTGTACTCCTCAACATCCTCACGATCAAAGTTCATAAGCACAACAGCCAATGGCTTAACAGTAAGCTACTTCTCCAAAGATAATTCCTGCTTATCCTCATAATAAACATCAAATATAGAGAACACATTCATATCCTTGGGCTGCTTCATTGATTTGCATACATCAAAATGTACCACTTCGTCATTCATCTGAAATAAAAGCTCATTTGCTCGCAAATCAATAAGCACACTTCCGATTGCGAGGAAAGGTCGACCCAAGATTATGGGCACCTCGAAATCCACCTTGCATTCCAAAATAACAAAATCTGTAGGAAAAATAAAAGTAGCAACCTTCACTAATACATCATACAGAATACCAACAGGTCATTTTATCGACCTATCTGCCATTACAAGCCTCATGTTGGTTGGTGTAGGATCCCCCAACCCCAACTTCTTATAAATGGCTAGCAGTATCAAATTAATGCTAGCCCCAAAATCACACAAAGCCTTAGCAAAATCTAAAGATCCAATCATGTGAGGAATAGTGAAAGCACTCGGATCTGCCTTCTTCTGTACTAAGGACCTTGTGGCAATCGCACTGCAATGATGGAAATTATCTGTCGGTTCATAGATTTCTGCCCTTTTCTTTGTCAAAAGATCTTTCACAAATTTGGAATATCCTGGCATCTACTCAAGTGCCTCCACCAAAGGCACGTTTATAGTCAGCTGCTACAGCATGGTCATGAATTTACTGAACTTGGTGTCATCAGCCTTCTTCTTTAGTCTCTGAGGAAAAGGGGGGGTGGTTTTGGAAGAGTTTTCTCCATCACTTCCTTTTCATTGTGCTTCCCATTATCGATCTTTTTAGACTGCTGACAGCTAGGCGTAGTATCATGAATGATCTCATCCTGATTTTCAACTTCTACAGAATCATCACAATCCGTTTCAACAACATTCTCCTCCATACTATCAACCATAGACTTACCCTTGGATGGATTTTCCAGCACCTTACCACTCCTGGTAGTAATAGCCAAATATGATCCATCTTTCCTTGGATTTTGCACGATGTCACTTGGTAAAGTGCCAGCTTTCCTTTGATTGAATGCCGCAGATAGTTGACTCATTTGCTGTTCCAACTATTTTATTAAAGTGGAATGCGATTCAACCAATTGATTCATTGAGGACAAATCATATTTTACCTCAGCTACTCCCGTGTTGGTTTCCTCAATCCTTTCAACAGCTTGGCCATCATGTCCTCATGGACATCTTCCCAGAACTAGATTCAGCGCTTCACGATTTCCAGGAGGGACATACAGACCGCTCCTGTCATTCTTATTCTTCCAATTCCCTTGGTCTCAGTCATTGTATCTGGATTTTTCATAATAGTTCTGACCTTGTTTTCCTTGGATACTGCCTCGTAAACCCCCAAGATTATTCAAGTAATTTACTTCCTTCTCAGAATCGGAGTCAGATCCTCCCTGTGATACAATAGCTTTGACCTTTTTTGTCTTTCCAGATAATAAATGCTTAGTAAAAAGGTCCATCTGCATTTTCATGTGAGCCATATCTTGGTCACGTTTCTCTTTCCTTCACCTCTGCTCTGTCGTTATGCCAATAGATATAGTAGAGCTTGCTACCTCAGAATCCCTGGTATGCCAAGCTCTACTCTGCTTTGTCATACGATCCAGCACATCAGATGCCTCAAGAAAAGTAAGGTCCATGAATGATACACCTGCAGCATTATCTACCACTGCCTTAGTCACCGAATTCAAATCCCTATATAATATCTTCATCAAGTGGACATTGGTCATCTGATGATTTGGGCACCGCATCAGCTTCTTCTTGAACCTCTCCCAAGTCTCGTGGAGAGATTCAGTTGGAAGTTGTCTGAAATTACTTATCTCATTTCTCAATTATGCTCTTTTGGATGTCAGAAAGAATCTTTCTAGAAAGGTGTCTTTCAGTTGCCTCCAATTGGTAATAGAGTCGGGAGTTAGCCCGTTTAACCATAGAGTTGCCTCTCCAGATAGAGACAATGGAAATAAATACAGCCGGATCACATTCTGTCCAACCCCTAGATTGTCAAAGGATTTGCATGTTGAGATAAAATTAATCAGATGCATATTCGGATCGTCGCCTGCAAGTCCACCAAATAACCCTTTGAGTTGCAGTAGCTGGATCATAGTGATAGTAATATTGAACTTGGCTCCGAGTGCCAAGGGCGGAAGAATAATAGCCCCTGTGGCACCAGCCCCATCCAAATCGTCATCATCATCATCAAAAGCAACTTACACAGCTCGGCGTTCGGGTCTCATCCTAGCTTGACGATCTCTGTTGACATTACTGTTCACTGATGCAGCCACATCATCTGCACGCCTTGGATTTAATAACTCATCATCATCCAGGTCCTCATCATCAAGATTTGGTACCCGACCTGGGTTATCAGCATTCTGTTGATTTACTTGTGCAGCTGCCAATGCAGCTAATCTAGCCTGCTCCTGTTGAGCAGCTATCCTTTCAGGGTCTCGTTGCGCATCCATTCTGCCAATGAGATATGGTTCAGGATTTATAGGTAATAATGGGTGGCCCGATCTCCGCGTATTTGGCATGCAATACACTCACC
>NW_025866821.1:0-1120 GCF_002878395.1 Capsicum annuum
TGTTTAATTTTTGTGTTGAATCTTTAAATACAGAATCAGGTTAGTCTCTGCATCGAGGGTCTATCGAAACCAACCTCTGAAATAGAGGTAAGCTTACCGTACATTATACCATCCGTTAAAATCACTTTGTGGGATTATATGAGGTATGTTGTTATATACAGAAGTCAAAAATTAGTATTCATTTGTTAAACTATTACATAACATTGTTGTGTTGTCTCCAGGTGCCATCCAATAGAGTGAAATAAGGACTAGAAAGTAATGTTATTTCTTTTCTTTTCCTCCTTTAAAGTACACATTTTATCTCTAGAAACAAATGGAGTATTTTATAATCCACAAAATCATTTTCTTGGTTTTTATTCTAAACATGTTCTCTTTGACAAGTTTATCGTGTTGTTACAGAATTCATCAGAGGAATACACACCCTTTGAATGCATTCTCGCTTCCAAAGTCTTTATATTGGTCTACACTTCACATTTTCATGATTATATTTCTTGTTTTCCTTGGGACAGGTTAGAAGGCTTCTTAATGAAAGCATGAATGCAAATGTGATGACGGGTGGCCCTAAATCACTTGGTATGACCTCACTACATCTTTCTGCTAAGGGAGGCCATGTGTGAGTTATGGATGAGTTTCTTGAGAGAGGTGTTGATTCTCTCACTTCGTACTGAAACAGTTTTGTCGGTTGCCAACTGTTGTTCCTTATCAGTTTTGCCTACACAAATCCATCTTATGCTTTGCTTTACAACCTACAATACCAATTTTTACGTTTATACATACTGTATTAATGGGGTCAGTAAACATTCAATCCCTTCATCTCTCGATTTGCATCTGTCACCATCACAAATACTTCATTTTTTAGAGCTATTGCAAATAATTTGAGAATATATATCCTCCAAATTGGACCTTCCAAGGGAATAAATTGTAACAAAACTATTAGTTTGTCGTAGAAACAATTGTGGAAGTTTTGTAGTTTTATCTAGCTCGTTGTTCATGAAGCATTTGACCTTTTCATAAGAACTATGCAAAAGTCAGTCAATGAGCAGCTATAAACTGAGCAGGTGGGAAAAGAAGAAAGAACAAAGAAGATTATGATATACCACTTCAATATACAGTTTTTGGG
>NW_025866822.1:0-1960 GCF_002878395.1 Capsicum annuum
GTCCTGAAGAGGAAGTAAAGTCCCATTTTTCAGGAGGATATTGAACATAAAATACAGTCCCATTTTTCAAGAGGGTCCTGAACAGAAAACAATGTCCCATTTTTAGGAGGGTTCTGATCAGAAAGTAAAGTCCTATTTTTTGAGGGTTTTGAATTGAAAGTAAAATCCTATTTTTAAGGAAGGAACTGAACGGAAGGTAAAATCTCATTTTTCTGGAGGGTCCTGAAAAGAAAGTAAAATCCTATTTATCAGGTGGGTCATGAACAGAAAGTGAAATCCAATTTTTTAGGAATGTCCTAAACAGTAAGTAAAATACAATTTTTCAGGAGGGTTCTGAACAAAAAGTAAAATACCATTTTTCAGGAGAGTCCTGAACAAAAGTAAAGTCCCATTTTCTGGAGGGTCTTGAACATAGTGAAATCTAATTTTTCTGGAGAGTCCTGAATAGAAAGTAAAATCCCATTTTTCAGGAGGGTCCTGAACAGATAATAAATTTGTATTAACACGAGGGTCCTGAACAGAATTAAAGTCCCATTTTCAAGGATGGTCCTGAACAGAATGTAAAATCCTATTTTTCTTGAAGGTCCTAAACAGAAAGTAAAGTCCCATTTTTCTGGAGGATCCTGAGGAAACAATAAAGTCCCATTTTTCAGGAGGGTTCTGAACAAAAAACAAAGTCTCATTTTTCAGGAAGGTCCTGAACAGAAAGTAAAGTCCCATTTTTTGAAGGGTTTTGAATAGAAAATAAAATCCTATTTTTTAGGAGGTTCCTGAACAGAAAGTAAAATATCATTTTTCAGGAGGGTCCTGAACATAAAGTGATATACCATTTTTCAGGAGGGTCCTGAACAGAAGGTAAAATTCTATTTTTCAGGAGGGTACTGAACATAATATAAATTTCCATTTTCCAGGAGGGTCCTGAACAGAAAATAAAGTCCCATTTTTCAGGAGTGTCCTGAACATAAAGTAAAGTCCCATTTTTCAGGAGGATCCTGGACATAAATTCTATTTTTTAGGAGGGTCCTGGACACAAAGAAAATCTCATTTTTAAGGAGGGTCCTGGATAGAAAATAAAATCCAATTATTTAGGAGGTTCCTGAACACAAAGTAAAGTCTCATTTTTCAGGAGTGTCCTGAACAGAAAGTAAAGTCCCATTTTTCAGGTGAAACCTGAACGAAAAATAAATTTTATTTTTCAGGAGGGTCCTGAATAGAAAGTAAAATCCCATTTCTCAGGAGGGTTTTGAACAGAGTAAATTCCTTTTTTTTTTCAGGAGGGTCCCTAACAGAAAGTAAAGTCTCATTTTTTAGGAGGGACCTGAACATGAAGTGATATCCCATATTTTAGGAGGGTCTTGAAAAGAAGGTAAAATTCTATTTTTCAGGAGGGTCCTGAACATAATGTAAATTTCCATTTTCCAGGAGGGTCCTAAACAAAAAGTAAAGTCCCATTTTTCAGGAGTATCCTGAACATAAAGTAAAGTCCCATTTTTCAGGTGGATCCTGGACATAAAGTAAAATCCTATTTTTCAGGAGGGCCCTGAACACAAATAAAATCCCATTATTTAGGAGGGTCCTGGACAAAAAATAAAATCCAATTATCTAGGAGGGTCCTGAACAGAAAGTAAAGTCCCATTTTTCAGGAGGGTCCTAAACAGAAAGTAAAGACCCATTTTCAGTTGAAACCTGAACGGAAAGTAAAATTTTATTTTAGAGGAAGGTCCTGAACAAAAAGTTAAATCCCATTTTTAGGGGGGTCCTGAACAGAAGGTAAAAGCCAATTTTACAGGAGGGTCCTGAACAAATGGTAAAATCCTATTTTTCAAGAGCATCCGAAACAGAAGGTAAATTCATATTTTTCAGGAAGGTCTTGAACAGATGGTTAAATCCCATTTTCCAAAAGGGTCCTAAAGAGAAACTAAAGTCCCATTTTTCAGGAAGTTCCTGAGCAGAAAGTAAA
>NW_025866823.1:0-1981 GCF_002878395.1 Capsicum annuum
TATAACTTATATTAATCCCAGTAAGTTATAATTTAAATTAAAACTTAAAAAAAACAACAACTGGGGTGGTATTCCGGTATCGCTCCGGCCTGTTCCTGTTCCACACCGGTAGCTAGCGGATTGGTTCGAACAAGGGGAATTTTCCGGTATTCCGGTTTCGGTAACTCTGATTTCGACGATATAAAACGGTAATAAGGTTTCGGTCCGGATCTGGTCAAATCAGTTCGACGGTTCTGATTCCGGTCCGTTGACAGTCTTAGATGAAATGAATAGCTAATTACAAAATTAGGGTTAAAGGAAAATTTTTTCTTTTCATCTTCTAATGATTAACCCAAAAAAAAAAATGTTTTGATCTGACCCATTTATCATATGACATAACGGCTGTGATTAATTTAGAGATTTGCATCGGGTTATGGGTCAAAAAATTGGGTGAGTTGGGCCTACTTGGGATTGATTGAAGGAGGAATTGGGATTGAAATTGAATTTAAAACTAAGCCAATTTTTGTCGTTCAATTTATGACATCAAATTGGGTACAATAGGCTAGGAACTAAATAACTTGGACCAACTGAATTAACCTGCTATTTAATTTAAAAAATAGTAGATAGAAAATAATACTTAATAATCAATGATAAGGTCATGTGAATCATTATTACTATTATTTAATCAAAATAAGTTATATATATTCTTATTATTAAATAAAATTAAATAATTAATAATATACTAAGGGCATTTTGGTCATTAGATTTATTTTCCTGCATTGTCCGTTTGTTCCTAATGCTTAAATTTTTATTTAGAGACAATTTTTTCCTTTGGCGGATCCGCGTGATCATCATTAAAGAAGAACAAAAAGATTTTACTATAAATGTTTAGTTGGATTTTGAACTATAAGAAGTATACGTTGAAATCAAAATTTGGAACTCCTCCGTCCCAAATTACCCGTCTCAATAAGATGAGATATTGATTAAAAAAAAATAATTAATAACATCGCTAGTTTATCATAGTACCCATATTAAATGATTTTTACATTTTATTTTTTAAAAAATAATAATTAATGCAAAGGATAAAAAATATTTTTTTTTTTGTATTTTTTTGATTAATGAAAAAAGACAAATAAAATGAGAAATCAAATTAAAAAATTTGGGACGAAGGAAGTATTTGATAATACTCATAGGTTCTCTCATTTCATTTTAATTGACCTATATTGAAATGTCATACTTCTCAAGCCAATTTTAATTAGAGATATATTTTATCTTAATAATAATTTGTAATTCTAAATTTAAGTTGTTTTTATATCTAATCCAAAATAAATACACCTTTATTTTAAAATAATTGACTCTTAGTGACTTGACAGTCCTTTTAGGAAAATGTTTATTAGAGGCTTATTTTTATCAAATTATCCTTATTAATTATATTTTAAAATTATAATTTTATATTTACATTCTTTATATAGTCATTTAGTGATAAAAATAACATTTGAAAGTATATAATAAAATTATCCTAAATTTATAAATGAAATAACTAACTAAATTAATATAAATACTTTGAACAAGAAAATCAACTAATAAAATAAAATAAATGGAGTGAGTGTTTGTTTAGGTAGTGAAAAGGAAATTAGTTTTTTTTTTATAAAAGCCACCCTTAATATTTTGACATAATAAAATAATAATAATATTTTGACATTAATTTTTTTTTTTAATTATTATTACTAAATAGACACCCTTAATAATGTTTGGTCCCAAACATCCGATCTTGTTCTGGTTCGACATTTTCGGGAAACTCAAATAGGAAAGCACCAAGAGTGTTTGTTGAAACATTTGAGTTGTTAATTCTTTAGATCTGAGGATAATCTATCATCCAGATCTGTCGATTTCTGGTAAGATTTTCTATATGTTGTTTTTTGATTTTTATATATAAGACTTGATTCTATATATAGATTGTAAAAGGCCTTTCTTCCATTCTTGACACTGTTTTTCTAGAGAG
>NW_025866824.1:0-2032 GCF_002878395.1 Capsicum annuum
AAGAAAGCTGTCAGTAAGGAAAACAAAAATTTTTGGTCCATGTTGCGTGATAGAATGACAGTTCATGAAGGGTCATCAGTTCTTGACCTCAAGGCTGATAACTACTTCTCGTGTGCAGTTGGTAGAAGTTGCTCCGAGGCCAGATACCTTCTTGGTTCATCAGCTGATGTTGTGTCCCTATTGAAAGATCTAGCCTACAAGTAGAAGTCTACTATTTAGTTCATTCATAGTTTACTCATTTCAGGTACTGTGTACCTCGGGACTAAACATCTTCGGCTTATTTGGTATATTCTGAAACTAGTCCATTAGGAAAAGTTGCTACTACTATAGCCACTACAAGCCTTACCAAGTTGAGTCTGTTGGTTGGCCTTTTTCTCTGGTCTTTATACCTCAGCAACAAATCCTACCTTTGAGAACTAGAGTTTCTAACACGGCGCCTTTGTGTATAAAGCTAGAGGACAAATAATGAAACTGTTAATATGATCACTTTCTTTTTGGCAGTTATGTTACTTCATGCAACTATAAGATTGTTGATCCCATCATCCATATTCGTCGACCTTCTCTCTCTGTGTCTCTCACAATTTAGCTGATCACTTCTTCTTAAATGGATTACTTTTCAGTTGCCGTAACTAGGGGCCTTGGGCTTGGGCTCTAGGTGACAAAAGAGTTTTAAAATGAAGTGTGGATGACACAAGTCTTAATAATAGAGTGGAGGTGACAATTGCTTTATTAAGGATTAAGAAAGTAAGAAAAGTTTGAAAATAATTCACAAGTTTTTTAATTTACACTTTGATTCAATGTAAAATCTAATATAACTTGAAATGGTGGGAAAAAAAGACACGTTTCTCTCTCTTCTCATTTATTGGAGTTTTCTCTCTCTTCGTGATTTTTGTTGTTCATTGTCGTTGTTGCTTTATTCATCTTCTTCTTCATTATCATCTCTTTCTTGTTCATCTTCTTGTTGTTGAACATTGTTGTTACCGCTACTATTGCTACTTGATCAAATTTTTTTCGGTCAAATTTTATTTATATATCACTTGGGAATTACTTATAGGTGATTTTAGTAAGTAAAATTATACTCCCTCTGTCCCATTTTATGTGTCGTCATTTGACTGGGCACGGAGTTTAAGAAATAAGGGAAGACTTGGTAAAGTTTACCAAATTATCCTTTATCAAAAAATGTGTCAATATCTTTTTTTTTAATTAAGTGGGACCAATAGGGGTAAAAGGGTAATTGTGCCTTTAAAAAGTTGCCAAATAAGGAAAGTCGACACTTATTTTGGGACGGATTAAAAAGAAAATGACGACACATAATTTGGGATGGAGGGAGTAATTTTTAGTTGAATTTCTCATCTGGGTGTATCTGTTACTGCTGTTTTTTTAACAATAGATAAAACATGCAACATGATTCCAACAGATGAGTAATCCGTTGCACAGATAAGTAACCTGTTGCAATATATTGACTAATCTATTGCCACATATTGACTAATTTGTTGCAACATATGAGTGATCTGTTGCAACAGATTAGTCCTGTTGCAACATATATGACTAATTCGTTACAATAGATTACTCATCTGTTGGATTTGTATTATAGTGTTGTAACATGAATCCAACATATGGGTCATTTGTTGCAATAGATTAGTCATATGTTGCAACAGATTACTCACTTGTTGCAATAAATGACTCGTATATTGGATTCATGTTGCAGGTTCTATCCATTGTAGCAATAGCAAATATACCAAATAAAAAATTCAACAAAAATCATAATTATACTTACAAAATCACCTATGAAGTAATGTCCAAGAGATATACGAATAAAATTTGACCTAAAAAAATTCTAAAAATTTCAACAAGGGCACAACGAATAAGTGAAACACATGAAAAATTTCATGAAACAGGTAAAGAAGACAAAAATAGTGTATCATACATCAAATGCAAAAGGATCGAGGGGACAAAGTTTGAGTTCTCCTAAAAACATTTAAGTTCCCTAGTATTTTAATTGCTTTCTAATGGATAACCCATCTATTATAAC
>NW_025866825.1:0-1293 GCF_002878395.1 Capsicum annuum
CCATTACAACAAGAAAGATCAGGCTTATCAAAGAAGAAGTCTCCAATTTACCTGAGAAGGTTCCCAAGAACAAGAGCCTCATTGTTGTAAACTCTCCCAAGAAGCCAGTTGGAAGTAAGCCATTGACAGCTGGTAAAATAGTTGCAGGTTTTGAGGAGGAGACACAGTTGATAATTAGTAAGCTCACCAGTGTAGCGAAAGATCTAGATGTCATTTCAATCATTGGTATACCGGGTTCCTATAAAACTACTTTGGCGTACAAAGTATACAATGATGAGTCCGTTTCTAGACGTTTCAACATTCATGCATGGTGCCCAGTTGGCCAAGAATACGACAAAAGAAATTTGTTGGAGAAAGTTTATAATCAAGTTACTGGCCCTGATTCAAAATTGAGTGAGAATATTGATGTGCTGATGAGCTAAGGAGACATCTGATTGGAAAGAGGTATCTTATTGTCTTAGATGACTTGTGGGATACTCATGCATGGGATAAGTTAACAAGACCTTTTCCTCTAGTTGAGAATGGAAGCAGAATAATTTGGACATCTAGAGATATGGAAGTGGGTTTGTATGGAAAGCGTAGCACTGATCCTCTTAACCTTCGTTTGCTAAGGCCAGAAGAAAGTTGGGAGTTATTGGAGAAAAGGGCATTTGGAAACGACTGTT
The DNA here is from genome assembly GCF_002878395.1 of Capsicum annuum. Taxonomy (NCBI): domain Eukaryota; kingdom Viridiplantae; phylum Streptophyta; class Magnoliopsida; order Solanales; family Solanaceae; genus Capsicum; species Capsicum annuum. The sequence goes on from NW_025866825.1 coordinate 666, forward strand.
GCCCAGATGAACTATTGGAAGTTGGAAAAGAAATAGCCGAAAATTGTAAGGGACTTCCTTTGGTGTCTGATCTGATTGCTGGAGTCATTGCAGGGAGGGAAAAGAAGAAATCTGAGTGGCTTGTAGTTCGAAATAATTTGAATTCTTTTAGTTTGAACAGTGAGGTCGATGTGATGAAGGTTATAGACTTAGAAGTGATGAAGGTTATAGAATTAAGTTATGAACATTTACCACATCATCTGAAACCCTGCTTACTTTACCTTGCACGTTTTCCTAAGGACACTACAGTGGAGACAGATGAGTTGAAAATGTATTGGCATACCGAAGGAGATGATGAGTGTGGAAGAAGTGATGGAGGTGTATTTGGATAATTTAATTTCCAGTAGCTTGGTGATTCTTTTCAATGAGAGAGGTAATCACCCGACTTGCCAACTCCATGATCTTGTGCATTACTTTTGTTTTATAAAAGCAAGAAAGGAAAAGTTGTTTGAGTGGAGAAGTTCAAGTGATCGCTGCCTTCAATATTGTTGGATAAGTTCTTCAGATTTGATGCCACATATTGTCAACATTGTTCATGATACGGAGAACTTAGAGCTTAACAATTTCGTCCTGTTCAGTTCAAAAAAGA
>NW_025866826.1:0-2120 GCF_002878395.1 Capsicum annuum
GCGACATAGCATCAAGGAGGGCTAAAATGATACTTGTAGCATTATTGTCCACCGTGGGTTGAGGGGATGAGGTCTCGAGTTCCATTGCTCCAAAACAGTCTACAATGTCACTAAAACAGCCAACAAAGGACACAAAATAGTCCCAAAATGTCACACGCAACAACACCAACAAAGTTTCAAGTCTTGAACCGCAAACAACAATACCAAACAAACTAAACTAGTACTATTGTTGTAGATGAAGTATGATGTTTTTCAAACTTGAGTTGTTCAATCTCTCTCCTTCATGATGAATTTTCGGTTGTAGTGTAGGTGGACAAGGATTTGGACTCTCTTTTCACGAATCAAAGGCTTCCATCAGCTTTTCACCAACTTGCACTAATTTGGAAAAACACCTTTTTGTAGTAGCCTTGTCTCCTTCCTTTTTTGGCTCTTCTTGAAAAGTGTTTGGCACCGTTTTAGTAACTAAGGTTTTTGGATGCCCTTTGTTTCTACACCACTTTGTTGTTGTCTTGAATGTATTCCTAAGAAAAACACAAAGCCTTGTCTCTCTCTTATATTTTCAAAATAGAAAAACTCCTTTTGTCGAATACCACTTCAAGAACAATATAAACAACAAAAAGAATAATATACACAATACCAACCTCTCCACCCTTCAACAACACTTTGACAAGAGCTCAAATCTTGGACTTTAGACTCAAGGGATGTTAGTGAAAAACAAGCTAACACAAGAAACTAATGAGACAATAAAAACACACCTAAATCTAGACACAAATATCGACCCAAAAAAACAACAAGACACAATTTCGGACAAGACAACAAGAATGGACAGATTTGCTTCCTTTTAGAATTTTTAGTTTTTCAACACTTATTTTTTCGATTCTTAGACTTAGAGAGCCAAATATTGATAGTGTAGGAACATAACCAGACTTTTCTATGATACCAAATGATAAAGTAATAAACCCACAACATGGAAACCAGACACAAAACACAAGACAATTCGAGGACCAAAAGGGGAACAAGTCTCGGCCAACAATAATACCACAAGAACGAGATGATACAAGGTGTATTTTACACCAAAAACAGCCAACAACAATATAAACACGAGATAATAAGACATCAACAACAAGATAACAACAATACACGGCTTTACTATAACAGCAACACAAACATGATTACAAGAAGTGTAAGGATAGGAAGTGAGACATCATCTCTCACAAGAACTAAGAACCTAAGTGTATGTCACACACTAAGACCCTTAATACTTGTAATAGGCAACACCAACACTCTTACAATAACAAAAGAGGGTGTGAACCACTCGAGCACCAAGGCTTCTAAAAATGTTTGGCAATACTAGCGATTCCACCCTAGCATCACCCTCATTCCGGATTTGGTGGCTTTTCAAAGTCCTAAACTAAGGTGGTACACTTCTAACACTAGACAGAGTTTGGTTCAAGTGTTACAAATTTCACTATCAATAAAAAACTAAAGACCTAAAACTAGTCTATTTATAGACTTATTACAAACATAAGTGAAATATCTCAAAATCCCTTAATGAAGGGAAGACAAAAAGTGCCTATGGAGTGTAGTGTATGGCTGATTCTTGGTGTGTGATAAGGTGCTCCTTTGCACTTCACTTGCACACTTCAAGTCTCGGGTTTGACACGCACTCTCATAAGTTCTTTTTCGTGATTATTGTTGTATCATCCTCTCCATCTTGTGAGGAATTTTCCCACAAATTCACGGCTTCACCTCATTCAATTGGCCACTTAAAGGATGCCACTTAAAATAGTCCGAACATGGAGAACCCACAAGCTCAATAATAACAAGACTCGGCCGACATCTTCATTTTGAATCTTGGCTTCCTCTTCATCTTGAGCCTTACCTTCAATCTCATCCGATTCAAGCCTCCTACCATCATACAAGCATTGTCGTAAACCCCATATCCTTCATGTTCCTTTCAACCATTCTCCTCTACATGGACATATAGATTCTGGTAAAATTGAGCTTCAGTCAAAAGGGTTGGTTTAGTGAAGTTGTAGAGCTTGGGCGGAAGGAATTTGAATTGGTGAAAGTTGACGCCTTTGGTTAAGAGGATTTGGATGGGAGGGTTCGGTTTTAGT
>NW_025866827.1:0-1645 GCF_002878395.1 Capsicum annuum
AAACTCTGTGTAACCCTACGAAGTGACAACCTCAATCCCCTAACAAAGCATCAAATTCGTTCGTACTCCGTTTCCAGAATCATAGTGGCGTGTCTGGCTAACTCATGGAATATCACTTCATACTCAGACACGATCATAGAACCCTGTCCCAAGCTGTAAACTCATCTCGGAGACGCTCACGCATGCTACGAGGCATATACTTCCCTAAGAAAGCCTCGGAGAACTGGGTCCAAGTCACTGGGAGATCCAGCTGGCCTAGAATCAAGCTAACCACTCCACCACCTCCTCACTGCTGTGTCGAACTGATAAGAAACAAAGTCTACTCCCCGTGCTTCAACCAAACCCAAATTCCGCAACCGCTCCTCACAACTGGATAGAAACTCCATAGCATCCTCTCCTTGTGTCCTGGTAAATCTGGGTGGAGTCAATTTCAAAAATTGGCCTAATATTTTTTGCCCCTCCGAAGATATAACTGGCGGGGCTACTACCGGTTGTGGGACTACTGGTGCTAGCAAAATCTCTACCCTAAGCATCGCTGCCGCAGGCTGTGCCACTAAGTCAACACCACCCTGTGCTGCTCTACCCTGCCCCTGATATCTGGGTCGACTTCAACCCCAAGCTAGAACTCTAGAAGCGTGCCCCGGGCCCCGACCGCCCGCTCTTGAACCTCGCGTCCTAGCCATCTGTGTAAACAGTGAGCCAATGAAAGAAGATTACAACCAACCCAGACTTAATGCACAAAATGGATCAATAATGAGATTTTTTTTCCTAAAAATGCTCGGTAGCATCCCGAGGATAAGATACAGACGTCTCCGTACCGATCCGCAAGACTCAACTAAACATCAGCTCCAGTACTAACAATACCAGTAAGACCTATGCTTTGATACCAATCTGTCACGACCCGATTTCTCAAGTAATGATGGCGCCTACTTTAACCCATAAGTAGGCAAGCCAAGCCATAGTCCGAAATTATAAGTAACGAGCTAACAGGCAGATACCAAATAAAGGATTATGTATAATAATAATAAGTAAAAACTAAGAAATGAGCATATATATTATATCAAAACGAGATGAGGAAAAAGGATCAACTTACAATGAATCCCTCCCAAGACCTGATAAGGTCAGTACTAGAGCCATTACTAAAAGGTACCTAGAGTACTAGACAAAAATATAAAATGTACACAATATACACAAGCAATCTCGAGAACAAAAGACTAACTGGAATAGATAGAAGAGGATCAGCCTCGGACGACAGCAAGCTCACCCTACTCTGAATCAGTGATGGAAGGTAAGAACCACGTTAACGTCGACTGCTATTACCCTGAGCTGCATTAGATAAAGATGCAGAAGTATAGTATAAGTACCAAAAATCACGGATACTCAGTAGGCATCATCGGCCGACTGAGCGTAATACAGAAAAGGTATAACTACAATGCGAGGGTGTAATCTGAGTCATTAGTAGATAGGAATAGAAAGGTAAACAACTACCAAGCTACGTAATGGCTGTAAAGGAATAAACTTATGCGATACCGAAAAATAAATAATGCAGTAATAATAGATAAATCAAACATAACCTAGCTGGGCCCCCATAAGCCCGTTAGGCACACTAAAGAAGACAATTAAACCATCCGTACCCCCATAAGCC
>NW_025866828.1:0-2454 GCF_002878395.1 Capsicum annuum
TCTAGCAGTTTTTGTTGCTGCCATGCCACATTCATTTCTACCTGAAACGAAAAAAGCAAGAAAAAAACATATAGTGACTTCTATAGTTAGAGTTCAGATAATGTAGGAACATGGATAAATTTAGAAGTTCAGATGATATAGTCATACTAACTTGATTAACTGCCGGAGGAATGGTAGCAATTTGAAGGAGCTGTGAGAGCTTTGTGCAACTGAAATTGCTGACTCCATAGACTTAGCCAGACCTAACTTGCAGCACACACTACCAGAAATTAGATCTATGGTGACGGTTGCAAAACCGTTGCCATAGACCTATCGCAACGGTTCGGCAAGAGTCCCATAGGCGGGCGTTGCGAGTTGCGATAGGTCTATTGCAACGGTTTCTGCGACGGTTGTCTAAACCGTCGCCATAGGTCGAGCTATGGTGACGGTTTCTGACAACCGTCGCCATAGATGGACCTATTGCGACGGTTATTTTTTGACTTATTGAGACGCCTATTTGCATCTATTGCAACGGTTACGAACCATTGCAGTAGCATCTATTCCGACGCTTTTGTTATTCTGTTGCAACGCTTTTTGACTACCTATTACAACTATTTCATTACTTATTGGAACGCCTATTTTCATCTATTGCAACAGTTGCGAACCGTTGCAATAGATTCTATGGCAACGACATTGAACCGTTGCAATAGCATCTATTGCGACAACATTAAACCGTTGCAATAGCATCTATTGCGATGCTTTTGTTATTTTGTTGCAACGCTTTTTGACTACCTATTGCAATGGTTTATTGATCTATTGCAACAATGATTGCCACATGTTATTAAATTGAAACGATTTATATAAATAGTCGTATTAATATAAATTTTTATTTACATACATAATAAATTATAACACAATATATAATCACAAAATAAAATCATTTATTAATAATCTCATAATTTAAAATATGCAACAAGCTAGCAATTTAAATTCAAAAGTAAAATGTAATCAAGTCCAAATGATTAGTTAAGTTTTTACATACTAGCAAGTTCAAGTCGCAATAAGTTTCAAAAAATTCAACACAAAACTATTGATATTAGAGCATTTACCCACAACCCAAAAATCTTCTCAAGTAAGGTCAATGTCTTCGTCATTTTCTTTATCTCTTTCTTCATTTTGGACACCTATAAAAAGAGAATAAATAATATAAATTAGCACTTAAATGACAACATAAAAAGAACTATTCCACAACAAAATAAGTACATAAACCACATATAGTTATTTTCTTTTTGTTAGCTATTTTGTAATACCACTCTGGAATCTCCCTTTTCTATTCTCCTTTTGTTCTTTGTTACCGAAATTGATGAACAATTTGGTTATTAGTTGCTTGTATTGATCAATACAACAGTTAGTTTGTTACAGCTCCCTTCAACAGGATCAACTACTGCCGGAAGAGAAATACTCAAACTTAAAAGAGTGAGCAAAAACTCAGTTGGGAAGGAGTTCCAGCCTTGAGAAACACTGGGTTCACGAAATGACCTCAGAATTAGCAGCCAGTCCAGCCTTAACTATATCAAACTTAGACTCCCTAAACTTTGTAATAACTTCAATACTCTTCGTCAAATTCTCTATAGCAGTATTATCATACAATTTAGAGCCATGTCCAGGCATTCCAACAGCCTTAATCACCATATGCCAAGGTGTCCTATCAGCATAGAACACTCTAAACTAATTATTAGTCGAAGCCTGTCCATCCATCATAAACCCAACATTTAACTCTTCAAATTCTTTCAACTCCACAACCTTCTTCATCCCATCAAATCCACCAACCTCTTCATCAGGTACATACACAATGTGAACATTTCTCAAAGGTACAAAATCTAGACCAGCGCTTTGAATCTGGATGGCTCATTGAATCCGATGTTTAAGTGAAAATTAATTGATCGTTACTTCAGACTATAACTTATTAGTATCAAGAACAAGGATCAGTATAAGCAACACGAGTTTCTTCATTTCTTACACTAAGAGCATCATGACTTTCTTTTTATTCTTAGTACAGAACAAAAATAACAAAATTACAGCTATCAGACTATACAAGATTTGATACTATAGTCTATAGGATACCTATCGTTTTCATGTTATTTATATATCGTCCTTCCCAAAGACTATTAATATGGACTTGAACTTTACTACTAAATGAGTGAGGTGATTATTCTCTGTAGCAGGTACAGGAGCTGCATCAATGCTCAAAACTATTGGCAAGTACGCTGGACAAAAAAGGTGACGTGCTCACTCTAACCTCAAATAACTTGTTGAGGTAGTCAACCTCAAAATACCAGGACACAATACAAAACTACTAATACCAAACTATCACCAGCTAATTAGCAGCAGGCACACACCAAAAGCAAGAGAAGTTCTACCAACAGACTGTTACTACCAACAGATCAAGAAATGGAAACTGACCTTGATTGTTAC
>NW_025866829.1:0-1328 GCF_002878395.1 Capsicum annuum
TGTAATTCACGGGCCTCTACCAAACAACCATTAATACATTCAGCTATCTTAGAAGTCATCATCCTACCTCTATTTACTGGTGAGTGACTTCGAGATCATTGTTCGTATCCTGTTTCTTCTAGATAATCCTTAACGCTATGGTCAACTTTAGCAACCTTTGACATTATATAATCAAAATCCTTGTTTCTAAAAGCGTTCATCATAGAATAATATAGCTCCCTAAGTTTTTCTTTGCTTCTCCTAAAATTAGTGCAAACGTTTTACCGTAAGTGTCAAATACATTCTAGGTGTGAGACATTAGAATACATAATGTTCAAACAATTTATGATACTTTCGTTCTGATCTAATACAACACACATGTTTTTTCGTTCGTCAAATTCATCCTAAACTGATGAAAAAACTAAGTCCACACACGATCATTCTCAGAATCTACAACCCCATAAGCTAATGGCAAAATACAACCTAATTAAAAAAATACATCAACCCAATAAATTTTTGAAGGTAAAACACGTATTTTAGAATAAAAACATACAAACTGCAAACATTATTGAATAATTTAAACAACACCATTAAAAATAGAAAAAAAGTATGACTAATACCTGCACAATCAAGTATGCTTGCTAAAAAAAAAGTTCCTTCGTATGGTCCGCTTAAATGAGCATCGTCAATTATTATACCAAGTCTGCAAAACTAGAAATCCGTAATCATTGAATTTAATGCTATAAACAAGTATTTAAACTCATTATTAGTTGCATGATGCATCCTAATGTGAGAGCTAGGATGCACTGTGTTTAGCATATAAATATATTGTGATATTTTTCAATATTCATCAGATGGACCACCTCTAATTATCGTTATTGCCCTCTCTTTAACCCATCATACCTTAATGTAGTTAATATCAACTCCATAAATGACCTTCATCAGTATGTGTTTTATCTTGTGATTTACTAACATCGGTGTGATAAATTTACTCACAAAAGCTATTGTAGCAATCAACTTTTTTAGAATTCTATCACTAAATTGACAAGTATGTTCGGAATCAAATCGCTGAATCACAAAAATAGGTTGAGTAATAGCATCAAAGTGCCATTCATTATTATGGATGACCTCTTCCCAAACTAAGGGTTTAGGGACAAAGACATTGGATCTGTCTTTATTGGCCTCCATAAGAGTGGTGACGCCCCTAGGACTTGTGAATCTAGCTTGGGGCGCTAGAGTTGTACCCATCAGTCGATAGTATACTCTGTATATTATCGCAATTTCTCTAGTATTATCCTTACTGTTCATGTTTTTTGTTTTAACATTAAGAGTTAAAACATCCATGATGT
>NW_025866830.1:0-2020 GCF_002878395.1 Capsicum annuum
GCTATGCTACTTTTATCAAATTCAATGTCACGTCCAGAGATTGTTTGGCAATCAAGAGACATTTACTACCAGAGGATATCCTTCATGAACAAAGAAGAGTTTTAGACAACCCAGGTACTTAAATAAAACTTTTAGTTTTTATTAAATATATATAATATATTTTATTTCATTCACAAAAATTTGAAAGCAGATGATATAAATACATTTCTTCATTATCGAATAAAAATTTCCATGTTCATATATATCATTAACCATTTCCAAAATATACTTTTCAAATTTAATGTAATTATTTATTTATGTTGTTGTGCATTTTCCAAAGTTAACCTAACGGATGATGATCTGAAAAATCTTTGCTTGCAAAAGATTGACCACTTTATAAAAGGTTGCGGAAGAAGTTTTCTTGATTTTCCAACAATGCCAATGCCTGTTTATAACGAGGAAGAGGTTGACCAGAATAATAGATTAATCTGAGATGAAATGCGTTATAACAGACGAGCTTTAGCAGTGGAACATCAACAATTGGTTGGGAATTTGACAGATGAGCAAAAGACTGTGTATGAAAAGATAATAATAGCTGTGAATGAAAACAAGGGTGAATTTTTCTTTTTATATTGTTTTGGAGGAACAGGCAAAACTTTTATTTGGAATACTTTGTCCATAAGATCTAAAGGAGAGATTGTGTTAACAGTTGCTTTTAGCGGAATTGTATCTCTTTTGCTACCAGGTGGTAGAATAGCTCACTCAAGATTTGTAATTCCACCAAATGTAACCGAAGATTCGACATGTAATATCAAGCAAGGTACTCCTTTAGCAAATTTAATTATCAAGACAAAGTTGATTATCTGGGATGAAGCACCAATGATGCATAGATACTGTTTTGAAGCTCTTGATAAAAGTCTAAGAGATATTCTTAGCTTCAAAGATTCATCCAATTCACAAAAACCTTTTGGAGGTAAAACAGTTATTTTTGGTGGTGACTTCAGACAAATATTACTTGTCATCCCAAAAGGTACTAGGCAAGATATTGTTAATGCAACTCTCAATTCTTCATATTTATGGTCTCATTGTCAACTGTTGCAACTAAAAAAGAATATGAGATTACAAGATACTGAAATAGATCTAGATTTGGATGAGTTGAGAGATTTTGCTAATTGGATTTTGGCTGTTGGTGATGATAGGATTGGAAGTTCAGTTGATGGCATTGAAAAAGTTCCTATAACAAAGGATCTTCTGATAAATGAGTCCATTGATCCAATATCTGCTATTGTCGAAAGTACGTATCCAGATTTTATTAGTCACTGCAATGATCTAGGATACCTACAAAAAAGATTCATTCTTTCTCCAACTCTTGATATGGTGGAATCAATCAATCAATATATGATTTCTCTCAATCAAAATCCTGAGAAATCATATTTGAGTTCCTATAAAATTTGTGGCTCTGACCAAACTTATTCAGCTTTGGAACATGTACATACACCAGAATTTTTAAATACTATTAAATGTTCTGGTGTACCAAATCATGCTATCACTTTAAAGGTTGGAGTTTCGGTGATGTTATTAAGAAATATTGATCAGTCAGCAGGATTGTGTAATGGAACAAGGTTGATTGTAACTAGACTTGGAAATCAGGTAATTGAAGCTAAAGTTTTATCTGGACAGATAGTTGGACAGAAAGTGTTTATTCCAAGAATGACTTTAACACCATCTGATGCTAGAATTCCATTTAAGTTTCAAAGAAGACAATTTCCAATTATGGAATCCTTTACCATGACAATCAATAAAAGTCAAGGACAGTCTCTATCTCACGTGGGATTATTTTTGAAAAAGCCAGTATTTACATATAGACAACTGTATGTAGCTCTTTCCAGGGTGACAAGTAGAAAGGGATTAAAAATATTGGCTTATGATGAAGATGGGCAGATTACAAACGAAGCTACAAACGTAGTTTATAGAGAAGTTTTTTAAAATTTGGCCTGATACTCACTGTCTTTTGGAGATTTATATACTATTATTGATTTGA
>NW_025866831.1:0-2403 GCF_002878395.1 Capsicum annuum
TTTTCTTCATGCTTCATCGTAAGACTCATTTAAACCACTTAAGAACTGAATAAACCTTATTAGAGATAAATGATCTGCATACTCTGTAATGTGGCCTTTTGTTTGGTTCTTTGATTCACACTTGGTCAAGAATTACTGCATATAATTGTCAACTTTTTCCAGCAACAAATTGGCAAATTGGCAGACTTGTATGTGTAGGCAAAAGTCCTCGTTGGCTGCATTTGGTAGATGTAATCAATGACATCTACATGGGCAGTTTTTTCCTATAAATAGAAGAGCATTCTGCTAATTTTAGAATGCACCATTTTGTGAAGAACAACAACATTTGAGAAGATTTGGTTGTGTTTGTTTTCTTCTTTGTAGAGAGTATTTGTGAGAGAGTTGTGTTGGGAAATACTTTTGAGTGAACCTCATCTTTGGAGTGATATTTGTGAGGTTATTCTCATGGGTATTTGGGATATAAGAGTATTTCGTTACTCTCTTTTGTGTCTCTATACTTTCTTTTATTACTTTGGTGTTTAGTAAAGTTGTTTCTCCATTTGGTTGTGGACGTAACACAAGTTTACCAAACCACGTAAAATTGTGCCTCCTTTATTTTCTTAACTTATCGTTATTATCCTCTTTATTATTGTCTTTAATTGATTTCTTTAATTAATTCCGTACTATTCAGCATTTTTAATCCTAATAAATTGGTATCAAAGCCAGGTTAATCCATATTTTGTCTTAGTAGTCACCATGACGATTACAAAGATTTATGTTGACAAATTTGACCGAAGTTCAAACTTTGGTATGTGGCAGTTGAAAATGGAAGCTATCCTAATTTAGGATGGTTCAGATATGCCACTTTAAGAAAAGGAGAAAATTTAAGAAAAAATGACAGACGAGGAGTTGGATAGCCTTGATAAAAAGGTGAGATCTAGTATTACACTAAATTTCTCAAATGATGTATTATGTGAAGTAGCTTTGAAAATAACTGCCAAAGACATGTGGGAAAAGTTGAAAAGTCTGTATAAGAAAAGGATGATAGAGAATAGACTCTACTTGAAGCAAAAGCTTTATACAATACGTATGGATGAAATTACCTCCATACTCTTATATCTTTATGCCATTGATTCCATTCTTATGGATTTAAGTAATATAGATGTCATGATTGAGAAAAAAGATCAAGTTGTTTCGCTAATATGTTCCCTACCCCATTTCTTTAAGATTTTTAGAGATACTATACTTTATGGGAAAGGAACTATCTCTTATAGAAAAATCAAATCTATGCTAAAATCTAAAGATCATATAGATAGAGATATTACCAGGTAAAATAGTGAAAATCAGGCGTTTGGTTTATTTGTCAGGAGTAAATCTAATGAAAAGTCCAGATTTAGTAATTTAGTGTGTTATTATTTTCATAAAAAAGTCCACATCAAGTTTGATTGTCCTAATTTGCAAAACAAAGAAAAAGTAAAGAAAAATAAGCACGAAGATTTCGACATCGCTGAAGTAAGTGTTGTTGCTGATGAGATTGAAGGAGAAATATTTTTAGCTACCAAAAATATTTCTTGTTATAACATCGAGTGGATTTTAGATTCGGCTTGTTCATTTCATATGTGTCCCAACAAGGACTTGTTTTCTACGTATTATCCTGTTAAAGGTGGAGTTGTCTTGGTAGGCAACAATGTTTCTTGCAAATTATTGAAAAAGGTACTGACCGAATCAAAATGCACGATGGCATTGTAATAACTCTCAAAAATGTTAGATGTGTTCCTGAGTTGAAGAAACATCTCATCTCTTTAGGCACTCTAGAATCTCTTAGGAGTAAATACACAGGTGAATGTGGAGTTCTTGAAGTCTGTCAAGGTGATCTTATGGTTATGAAGACATGTAAATCTGGTACGTTGTACGCACTGTTGGGATCTACTATTATATGTGTTGCTACTATTTCAATTTTAGATGAAGACTCATCTCATTCTGGCATTATGGAATTTTTAAAGCCCCTTGAGGCTTTGTGAAGAAGGTGGAGCAAATTTACTATATTAAAAAAACTCAAGCCAAAGTGGAGATTTGTAATATGGCCTTTTGTTTGGTTCTTTCATTCACACTTGGTCAAGAATTACTGCATGCAATTGTCATGTTTTGGCAACAGCAAATTGGCAAATTGGCAGACTTATAGGTGTAGGTAAAAGTCCTCATTGGATGCATTTGGTAGATGTAAGAAATGACATCTAAATGGACAATTTTTTCCTATAAATAGAAGAGCTTTCAGCTCATTTTACAACACACCATTTTGTGAAGAACAAAAACATTTGAGAAGATTTAGTTGTGTTTGTTTTCTTCTTTATAGAGAGTATTTGTGAGAGAGTTGTGATGGGAAATACTTTTGAGTGAACCTCTTCTTTGGAGTGATATTTGTGA
>NW_025866832.1:0-1257 GCF_002878395.1 Capsicum annuum
AAAAATTGAGACTTTTCAAGTCTCTTAGTGACCTCATTAATGGGTTTCGACCCATTTTCCTTCTTCGTCTATCTTCTAGCACCCACACGCCATGTAGTGGACCATGGTTTTAAACTTCGAACTTGACTCGAAGGGGTGAGCCTCATTTACCCATTACGAAATACAGGAGGAGAGGAGTCCATTTGGACTCGAGATATTTTTTTCCTGCATGCAAAGAAAAGATAAAGAAATTAATATATATTCAAGGCATAAAAGTGACATATTTCAAAGTAAAAGAAACTATCAAGAACCAATTTTTGAATGACAAGAATAAGCACACTTGCACAAGAATGAGAGTCAACAAATAAAAAAGGCAAAGCAAAAGTTTCACAATCATACTATGCATGAGTCAAAAATATCCAAATAATTTTATTTAGCTGCAAAAGTTCAAACTTTATTATCATTTTGAAAAGACAACATGCGAACAAAGAAGAATAAACAACTTGGATGGAAAATAAAGCTAGCACTTCATATCTTATATGAGGGTTTTGATATCCATTAAAATAATTAGTAAGCAAATGACATATTCTTAACTTAACTAATTACTATTTTTATTAAGGCGCAACAAATAATAATCACTATTCTTCCAACATAAAATAAACAACTTTACATGCTAAAAAAATATATCTACCAACAATAAGTTTAAACAAGACATGGGTATTGTTTTTCAAGTAAAGATCTAAACTTGATCCAAAATAATCAAAGAATAAAGTAAAAAAAGAGAAACAATCAATATTATCTATTCTTTTCAACATAAAGGAAATAACTTTACATGCCAAAAACAAATATATCTACCAACAATAAGTTTAAACAAGACATGGGTATTGTTTTTCAAGTAAAGATCTCAACTTTATTCATATAATCAAAGAATAAGGTGAAAAGACAAACCATTCAACATTAACTATTCTTCTAAACATAAAGAAAATAACTTAACATACTAAAAACAAATGTATCCAACAACAATGAGTTTAAAAAGAACATAAATACATCTTTTAAGCAAAGATTGAAACTTTATCATAAATAATCAAAGAATAAAGTCAAAAAAGGCACATACAACTATTGTTAGCTCATTTTTATATCATGAACATGAAAATAATTAGAATATCGATATCACAACGTCCTAGGGCCTTCAAGGCCATCTACAACATACAATCCCAACAAATAAAATTATATCTACGAACTACGAAGAAGAAAAAAGATGAAGAGAAAAACGATAAT
>NW_025866833.1:0-1376 GCF_002878395.1 Capsicum annuum
GTGACAGCCATGAACGGATTTGATGAGTCTTTACCGATCACCGTTTGGATCGGACTAGCTGTACCAACATCCGGTACAGTGGATTTCTGAGCATTTATTGGGAAATGCACACCCTTCTCATCCATTTTGTGAGGAGATGGAGAACTCTGAATAGGGGTCTGGGTTTGTGCATCAGTTTTGCTTACTGGAGTCTGGTGTTTGAGTTTTCTTTCTAACATTTGTATTTGTTTGATTAGTCTAGTGTTTTCCATGAGTAGGGATTCTTTCTGGGCATTGAGTGTTTTGAAGTTTTCGGTCATGGAAGAACAGTGATTACAAAAAATAATCTTTCCAGTTTCCTTTTGCAGGTTGTACTGGGGTATCTGATCTGGATTTTGTCTTAGAGAAGGAGATATGTAATAGTTTGGGCCTAAATATCCCCTAGCATGATTAGTAGCTTCTGTAAAATCATTAAAGCCTTTGAAAAGAGGAGCTTTAAAACCTTGTATAGAATCTAATACTTCTAACCAAGTTTGAAAAATGCCATTAGTTTTGCCATGAATTACTACATAGTATTTAAAACGAGGCTTACTTTTTTCGGCCATGTAATGACATAAAGCATTCATAGATGCCATGAAATGATTTCTATTTTGTCTGTTATACGAAATCCAGAGGTTATCGATTAAACACCTTTGGGGTCTGTCTAAAACATAATCTGGTCTTATTCTAAAGGATATATTGCTCTCAGGGTATGCTATTAAATTAAATGGTCCGAAATGAATTCGTTCCATAGTCTCTAGGGATTCTAAAGGTCTAAAGTTTAGGTTACCTAACATTGTCTGTTGGTAAGCTTCTGAGGATGAAGCTACATCTTTGCCTTTGTCTGCAGGAGCTTGTCCTGTTGGTCTCATGCTGAAAACAAATGAATAAATATTAAACTTTTATTTAGTTGTTCCTAATTGTAATCTACTTAACTGGTCAGCTAATGCATTCTCTTTTCCTTTTATATGTTCGAATACTATATTCTTATAAACTGATATAGTATCTGTAAAATTTAGCCATCTGCGTCTACTACTAGTTTTATCATTTATCTTTTGGTGGAATTTAACTATGGCTTCACAATCAGTTCTAACTAATATTTCTTCTTTATTTAGTATATATAGTTTGAAGGCATTAAGGCCATATATGATTGCTAATACTTCTAAGTCTATGGCGCTCATATTGCCTTTTTCTTTGTACGCGCCACTTTGATAACCACAAATTTGTTCTTCATTTTTATTACTATATTTATTAGGTCTTGCTTTTAAAATAGCTCCCCATCCTAAATCACTGCCGTCTGTTTGAATTATGAGGTAGTCTGATTCTAATGGAATTTTTAAGTCTGGAATATTGCTGAC
>NW_025866834.1:0-1426 GCF_002878395.1 Capsicum annuum
ACTATAATTAAAAAAGTTAATTTTAATTTTGTTTTACTCTTAATAAAATAATTTTGATAATAAATTTCAAAAGTATTCTTTTAAACACCACGTCACATTAAAGTATGTGACGTGAAATGAGACGTCGATAACACTAATTATAATCTAATGCAAAGTGAGTCCTTACACTCTTCCTCTTCAAGGTTTCAACTACATTTCTATTCTCAATTCTGCCCACATTTTATTGTCCTCTTCTCTTTTTATTTGCTTTTTGTATTTTAAATCCACTATTGTTCCTCCCTTTTTTTCCTTAGTACTATGTGTTGATATCTTTCATCTAAATGCTCTCTACAACCACTCGGAGAGATGGAGGCTATTTTTTTCCTCTATATGACGAATTTTTACAAGGTATTCTTTTGTTTACTTCTCTTTTTCTTTAATTATAATTCTCTGTTTTACTCTTTTTAGTTCTAATATTGTTACCTTTAATTACTTAGGGGTTGTTTTGTTGGGTAACAAGTTATTTAAGGATTAATTATGTTTAGTTGGTCAACACATTATTCAAGGATTATCTCGGTATTAGTTATCCTACCCTCAAGTGTGATAAAAATAACACTTATAATCCTGAATTACCTAATTATTATATGAGTTATCCATGCATTTTATTGCAACTAGACATGGATAAGATCATCCTAAAGTTAATTTTAGGATTAGTTATGGTAACACCCTAACTCAGGATAAGGAGTTCCACGTCGGCAAAGCATAGGAAAGATGCTGGATATATAAGTAATCAGGTCTTTCAATTTAGTGATCTGTTTTAAAGTCATTCGGATCTAATCCTAGAGCGGACAATATCACTAGTGGGCTGGGCCGTTACAAATAAGGAGTCCCACATCGGTAAAACACGGGAGAAATGCTGGGTATATAAGTAAATAGATCTTTCACTCTAGTAAAGCATTGTAAAGTGGTATGTGTCTAAACTAAGAAGCCCATAACGAACAATATTACTAGTGGGCTGGGCCGTTACAGTTATCCTTTGTTCCTTGTAGCAAACGAGCCCTGAAGGTTGGATAAAAATAACACTACAATTCGGGATAACTAATCTCTGTTTGAGCTATCCCATGCATTTATCCGAACCAAACATGGCAAAAGCTCATCGTAAAATTAATTCCAGTATTAGCTATCCTTTATCCAGTATTAGTTATCCTTTATCCCTGGTATCAAATGAGCCCTTGTAGATGCATGTGTGTAGTTTTTCTTTCATTCCCTCTATTACCTGTAAACACGTAATTTTTGACCCAAACCTAATGTTTTTATACTATTTTAATGTTCAATTACTTTTTTTTTATTTTAGGCATTTTAAATTTATCTTATTCTTTGAGGTTTGTTAAAAATTTTGAAAACTACAAAAATAGAGTCACATTTTAAATAAGTTTTTATTTTATTG
>NW_025866835.1:0-5571 GCF_002878395.1 Capsicum annuum
ACATGTAAGGATCATTCTTTTAAACTTAAAATTGGATTTTTGGACTCGATGGGTGGAAAGGACCCATGGATGAACATCTAACATACCTCAAAAGCTTAAATCTTGAAGGAGAATAACTTTTCTTGAAGGTTCTAGAATGGTGACGCTTGGATTTTTGTTCTTGGGAATGGAGGAGGGTTTTTACGTGAGTTGATTTTAGGAAGATGGGAAAATAATTCCCTTTTGGGTGTTATAAATCGTGCTTTGGACATTTGGGGTTGAAGGGAAACGATCAAAGTAACCCTTGACCCTTAAGAAACTAAAACTGTGGGGGGAATAGTCCCCGTGGTGCGACCTCTAGTTAGGTTAAGCAACCCTCGCGATGCGACCCCCAGTTGGGTTGAATAGCCATTACGGCGCGGGCTATCGCGACCCCTTACTGACTCTATAAAAAATGCCATATCTGTTTACTCGGGTATCGAATTAAGGCAAAATTGATATCGTTGGAAAGCTAACTCAATTATCTACAATTTGGTGTGTCTTGAACTGCAAATTCTTATGTATATCAAATAGTTATACACTTTCAAAATAGACCCTTATAGAATCGAATACTAAACTTTAAACGAATGAAAAGCTCTTAGCTCTACTTTGTTCTAAGTGATTCCTATGAACATTTTTCACCTTGAAAGCACATCAAACACGAGGATAAAGATTATGAAACTTATATTCATATAGAAATCATTTGGATTATCACTCATACATGTAGGAACGATGATTTAAATACTAGCTCGGGAATGTGGGGTATTACTTTATCTCCCCCTTAGGAACATCTATCCTCGAATGAGACTGGTTAGACTGAAAATACTGTACGAAGATAAATGAGATCATATTCTAAACATGCATGACTGAAAACATGATTGGGTAACTGATTCTAAAACATGATATATGAACTGAATATCATGAACTAAACTGATTTCTTGAACACATGCAATGACATGAGAATGGTTATAAGGATGAGATAGGACGAGAGAGTTCACTTATGAGTAACTATTACCTCAAGCTAGATCTAGTTTTGTGAAGAAAATATGAGAGATTTAGGACATAAAAACTCAGGGATAGCTCAATATCTCCCCTTTAGGATAGTTCGTCCCCCGAATTATATTGACTTGGCTGAAATACTAAGGAAAGACTGAGATGATGTACAAAACACTTACAGACTAAATTATGACTGAACATCTGGAATCTAAAATTGATGCATAAACTGAATTTAGCTAAATTCTTAATTTGGAGGGGTGAAAATATTTTACCTCATGGAATAGCCATATTCATGAGACTTCGGATAGTATGACTACATGGAAAGATAGAAAACCATAGGACCTTATATGTCTGAATGCCAAGCTGAATTACTGGTTATACAAGCTAACTCATACTGAAAGCTTATACTTAACTGGAGTATTTGTTCGACACTCTTTCTATGAAGTTCTAATGACTTAGGGAGCAACGAATCTTGGGCATGATCTGAATAAGACATTTGAATAAGAAATCACCACATGGATAAAATTCTGTAATAAGGAACACTGGTATGAAGCATCGGCTAGGATAAAGTTACTAAGCCTTATGCACTGCAACTACTAACTTTCAATCTTAGCCACACTTCTCATATACTCCATCAACTATACTTTCTACTTCAACACCACACTTCATGTGAGGCTACTAAAAATATTCACATGGCCACTGATAACTCTACCTACTAAAGTCTAAGCTGGACTGAATTCTCCCACTATGTTCAAGCCTACTCGAATCTACAAAATGCACACATAACACTGTAATACTAGACCAAGTTATGAATTCAACACACTCTCCATTTTCATAACTTTTCATCTCCTAAATAATTCTAACCACCCTTTTAACAATTAAATACAACCTCTTACTAGCCATTCACTAACGCGTAATGCAGTTATCCACTTACACACCAACATGACATTCAAGCCTATCTTCATAACTATAGCCTCGTGTAAAACAAACGTTCAACAATATTTCTTTAACATGAAATATTTACTCTCTCCCATCTAAGCAATTGCTCATCACTACATCATTTCATAAAGAGAGGTCACTGAAAGGTTAAACATGAGGACCTGAAGCATGAATAAACACTATACAGAACTTGACACTTAACTGAGGCCTGAGGAATAGAATATCAATTTCATGGATTCATCAAGAGATCTAAACTGAGGATATACTTGACATAATCTGAATTTCCCTGATCATTAGGAGTGTAGCACAAGTCATGGGAACTAAGCATACTATAAAATATGAATACATGTGTCATGAGATTCATGACATGAGTTTGGAGTTCATAAATTCATGAAATATGATTTGGACTATTGGGTGAACAAAAACTCCTTATACTAGGAACTAGAAGTGTACATGATTTTCTATAAAGTGCACGAATATGAGCTATGATCATAGGGCTGACATGTAAGGCATGAGTAGATATCGTGATAACTGAAATACAAAACTTTGCACTGAGATGAGAATGGGTTGGGCATCATCCTCCCTTACTGCTATTCTATAACATACTGGTATCACTACTAGAATTTGAGAGCATGACTTGGTTACTTGTTCTATCATCTCCCCCTTAGCTTCAAGCCATCATTCTAAGTCTGTGAACCAGTTAACAAAGTCTAAAATGAACTAAAACTACTTTACTCTAGAGTTCGAGATATAACAATACTCATAAACACTAAACTCACCTGAAGGACTACACCTAAAAGTGTAAAACCCTACTGATACTTTCTACTGAGATAGAACTCTTAACTTTCTATAGCCCCAATAGTCATCCTACAATAACTTAAACATTGACTAACTTAGAATTTCTAGAAGTATCACCATACTAACTTCCTTCATAGCCTACTAATATCACATCTCTAAACTTATATTTCTCCCTAAACCATGAGAATTACCATTACACCTGGACATCTGGCATTAACATCTTACAACCCATAACTTAGCTGGTAAGAACATCAATTACTAGACCTATTCAGACTTAGCACTAAAGGGTACTACATAAGCACACCCACACCATCATACTTAGCTTAAATTCATCCATACACTATTTTCAAGCCTACTGATTCACCTTTCATACAACTAGCCCCACAGATACATAGTCTACAAAATTCAAATAACACTATCCACACTTTACTGCTGCTAAACTTCTGGATTCATGCTTCTAACTCTAGGTCATACCCTATTATATAATTATGAGGAGCGATATGAAATCACAACTGGTTTTGGCTTAAAGCATGATTTTTTATGATTATGAATGAAATAATTCAAACTTTAGAACGTGAGGGCACTGATGGAATCCTTTTAATCTCACATGCAATCCCATAACTATTTGCAGGGAATGCCTAAGAAAGTTCTATCTGAAAGGATTTAAGCTTGGCTACTTTTGTTTCCTCAAGAATAAGGCAAAGTTGGCACGAATGGAGTAACGTGAGAATCTACACAAGTTTCTTAGAGAACACTTCTAATGCACGATCTGAGACATGAAAGAAGGAAAATATTTCCTAAAAATGTCTTGTAGGCTCTCGTCCATAAGTGTGGCACACTTCACATCCATGCAGAAGACTCTACTCAACGCGACGTTCAGACTCCCTAGGATACTTTAAAACCTTAGGCTCCGATACCAAGTTTGTAATGCCCCGGGAGTACACCCTAAACACGACATGGTGCCTACGGTCCCGAGAGACCACAAACTAACCCATGAGATGGTACCTGTTGTGAGTACTTAATAATAGTGATAAATAACATATACGAAATTTCAACTAAAACACCATAAGGTTTTAACAACTAAAATCAATGCAAGATCATGGTTTAAAACATTTGGAAACATACTGGCAATACTAATAAAATGACTGATAATCACAACTGAAAACTAAACAACTGTCTGTACTAGTTTGAAAGCCTCAAAACTGTCTGACTATGGAGTTGATGGGACAAGCCCCTTACTAACTTCAACTAACGAAATAACTGAACTACTAACATAACTGAATATAAGATAACTCATCCTCGAAGGATGATGACTCACCATTGTTGGTGCTGCTGATGCACTGGAAAGTCTAAGTACGATAAAAAATTCGAGCATTCGAATCTATGATATAACACATCATAGTGTAAGAAACGAGTATGCGATCAGTACTTTGATTATATTGGTATGCTATATGAGTTTAGGCTGATATACATAGGTTCATGTGCATAAGTAATTACTGACTGAATGTATAGCATGAGGTACTAAGTAAGAATGCATGAAAACTGTAAAGACTAAGAATGCATGACCAAGCATAAAATAAGTTCTGAAATAGTCTATAAATTGAAATACTGAAATCTTATAACTGATAACTGATAAATTGTATGCTATGGTCAAGCAAGACTAAACTAAATTCTAAAATGAGTATTGAAACTAAAACTATGGGAGGTATCATCTAACCAGCATGCCCCAGTCTGAGCTAATCAGGGTCTAACCTATGACCACAGTTGGAAGGATATTAGTACCGTGCCATGGGTACTAACAATGGTTGTGGAGTCAGTCCTAATCTAGCGGGTGAACCCTAGATCAGTCCTAAACTGGCGGGTGATCTCTAAGAGTGTCAGTCTTAAACTGGAAGGCGACATCTCATTACCTACACTTGCTACGTAGTTCAAGATCTTAGGGATTGCTCCTAAGGACCCAGTCCTAACTGGCTGGTGAGCCTCCATCCCTAGGTTCACTCGGTGCTGAATCCTACTTCCAACTAAATGACACTGATTTCTGGACTAAACTAACTTAACTGTACAAGTAACTGATCATGATAGCAAACTGAGTGCTAATGCTCATAATTTATCTGAAACTATTCTGAAACTACTGAAACTAAGTAAACTGCTAAATTTTGGGTATTCATAACCCCCAAGAATTGATAGCAATAATAATAAGACCACATAAAAGCTTTGAAACCGTGGAAGGAAATCATTGTTCATAATTATTCACTTAAGCATTTCATTAAACACATGGGGACTGAGACTTTAACATGAGGGAGTTTTTTAAACATAAAAAGATAGCACAAGCACATGACCAAATCATAAACTAAGGATTTTATTCTGTATTTGTATGAACATGATAGTGAAGTCACGATATTTAAAACATACTATAATGCATTCCATGTGAAATCAATTGAAAACATAAATTGAAAATCGAATTACCAAGATATAACTAAACATGCTTCAACTTTCAACGTGTAAGGACTCTTTCTATCAAAACCTCTTTGAAACATAACAAGGGGTCATTATTCAAACCCCAATCATTTAGGCATTTCAACAAACACTTGAAATTTATAGACTTGAGCATGAGAATAATCAAAACATGAGATGCAAACATAATTGAAATATTACAAATCATAGATTTAGGGAGTTAACATGCGAATAGGACCATTCAAACATGTAAGGTTTAATTTCATCAACAATTACTTGTAAACATCATGTAAAATTGAAATTCATGGAAGTTCATGGATAAAGTTCATAATACCATATAAAGATCATTCTGTTAAACTTAAAATT
>NW_025866836.1:0-3051 GCF_002878395.1 Capsicum annuum
TTTAAACTACATATTTATATAAATTTTTAATATAATTTTAAATATTCAATAACAACAGTCAAAACTTAAAATACTTTAGACATGACATACATTTACACGATATACAAATATTAAAAATCGTATAATTCGTATGTGTTGATCATAGTTAGCAAGGACCCAATAGAGTCACGCATTAATATTGTACTGTCTTGGTGCTATTATATTACGTCAATCTGATAACTTGTGATCGAATCATTACTTATATTTGTTGTTAATGTTTGATTAATATTTTTAAATATTTTAATTATGACAGTCAAAATTTAAAATACTTTAATATGACAGAAATCAACACATTATAATAATAATAAAATCATTTAGTTCATATGTGTCAACCCTACATATATATTATTACTACTATCAAACACATTAGACAAAAAAATTATTTTATGAAATAAATAAATTATACATTTGCTAACTTTTTATTTTAAATTATTTCCAAATTAAAAATAAAAGAAAAATAATAATTTAGCCTCTTTCATCAATTTCTGTCCGAATTAAAAGGCATCACATGAATATTTCAGTTAATTTTTTCTCTTTAATTCTTTATAGAGGTGAGTATTGATTATTTCATTTTTCATTTTGTCAGTTCAATTCTTTCAATTTCTTTTTACTATTTTATTTTTAAAAATTTCTACTTTTCAATCTAAATTTTTTTTTTTTTTGCATTATTTATGTTTTCTTTTCTTTCTTTTATTCCTCAATCATTACTTCTTGTAACTTTATGTTATGTCACATATTTTTATTTTTTATTTCTTCATCTAGCATAACTGGTTAACTGGATTACTATTTTAATTTTTGAATTAAAGTAGAATTTTATTGTTGAACGAAGTTATAGACTCATATTTTTTTTATTTTGATTAAATTATGTAGGTCATGAAAAGTTATCAAAAAATATGAATTAATTATTTTATAATATTAGTCATAAACATATATTTATTTATTAATATATTTTAATAAATAATATACGTACATTAAATATCAATTTAGTATCGTTTATAAGGGTTAGTTGCTATCAAATACGAGTCTTATTTTAGACATGGTGGACATCAATACATTAAGAAATCATAAAACTCATATAGTCCATGTGTGTCAATTTGGTTAACAACAATCCTAAAAAGTCATCCGCTACTGTTGTGGGGGGCTTATGCTCTCGTGTTACGTTGATTTGATAACTTGCAAATTATTATTTACATATGTTACTAATACGACCTCTAATTATTAGTTATGTTTTCATTATTTTCTTTTATAATCGTACTGTCTGAGCCAACTTCTAACAAATTTAAACTATGTAATTAAATAATTTGATAATAACAACAGTCAAATTTTTTTAGACATAATAAACATCGACACATTATAACAGATTCTTTTTAGTGAACATATCACAAACTTACTCATATTATTTTTTTGATTAAAAACAAAGAATCAAATTTGATTTTCTCTCCTATTTACTATGGCACTAAATTAGAATCCTAAAAATTTATACAGTTCACATGTGTTGAGGCCAGTTAACAACAACTAAAGCTATCAAGACGCATCAATGTTATAGTTTTGGACCCCCTATATTATGCAGATTTGATAATTTGTGATTCATTGCTGATTTTCTATGAATATGTCCTTTAATTAAGCAATTTTATTAAATATTATATTTACATAAATTTAAATTCTATTTAAATAATTTAAATATAATTTCAAAGTATTTCAATATCGACAGTCAAAATTCAAAATACTTTAAACATGATAGACACAGACATATTATAAAAATCATATGGTTCATATATTTTGATCCTAGTTAACAACAACTCATGAGAGTCCTGCACTAATGTTGTTGTCTTATGTCCTTATGTTACGTCGATTTTATAATTTACAAATTATATTTTATATTTTTTATCAATATGATCTCTAATTAAGTAATATTATATTCAAATAAAATTTAAATTGTATATTAATTAAATTATAAATATAATTTAATAAATTTCAAAAATCAAATCATTATATACATAATAGATATTGACACATTATACAAATCATGAAAATCACAAAGTTCACATGTGTGGACCCTAGTTAATAACAACTAAAGATATCAAGACATATTATTGTTGTAGTCTTGTACCTCTATGTTATAATAATTTGATAACTTGTGAATATTACTTATATTCATTATTCATATGACCCTTAATTAAATAGTTTAAATTAATTATTATATTTTAATAAATTTAAATTATATTTAAATAATTTATAAGTCTAATTTGAAAATATTTTATTAATAATAATCTAAATTCAAAATATTTTAGACATGATAAATATTGACACATTATAAAAATAATATTTTTCATGTTTGTTAAACCTAGTTATTGTTTTAGAAAAACACTTTTGTGATAAACTTTAGAATTGAATGACTTTTACATAACAAATAAACAAATAAATAAATTTATGTAATAAGTTAAAAATTAAGTTAATCATTGACAACTTTTACTCAAAAATATTTTAAAAAATTATGATCAATAAATAATAAAATTAGTTTTAAAATTTGATTGAAAAAAAAAGACTTAAGAGGAGGAGTAGAGGGAGATACAAGAAAAGGGGCAAGGTGAGAATTAGCAGAAGATGAAGTTTGGTGGGTCTCCTATTCTATTTAATGATAGTCATAATTTACCAAACATAAATTTTAGTTGCATTTAAGTTTTCAAATCTATAAAATAGTAAAAGGTTAGTATTCTCTTTATATATTTATGGTCATTTTTGAGCCAAAAAATTATGATCATTTAGCAGCTTTCTAAGAATTATTAGTTACTGTTGGTTTAGAGCCTGCTCAAGTTTCATGCACTACCCCTTATCTTGCCTCTTTTTTCTTGTAAATTGCGATAGTTTTGTTTGTAACCGGTCATTACTATAGTATATGAAAAATGGAGTTGAGAACCGTAATTCATTCTTTGAATTTCGTGCCACCTCCATTTGTAAGTAGTCAATACTATATCTATGACGTCTCCATAAATTTTGATAGGCATGTCTCTT
>NW_025866837.1:0-2795 GCF_002878395.1 Capsicum annuum
CTTGATTAAATCCCTTTATATCTCAGTGGAACCACCTAGATTGAGCTTAAGATTAAATACCCATTTACCAGGGGCGGCTCAAGCAAATCTGTGGCCTAAGGCAAAAATCAGACAGAGGCCTTACATTTTTAAGAAAAAATAATTATTTTTTTCTAAAGTCTATTTTTAAAAGAATATAATCGTATTTAATAATTATTTTTTAATTAATAATATAGTCAATGCATTACAAAGTTTTTACTATATCAAACTCCTAAATTTTTTTATATACACTACAAAAAAAAGCGTTTTAGCCACATGCAAAACTGTGGCTAAATGGTTCCAAAACCGTGGCTAAATAGTTTAGCCACGGTTATAGGTGTGCCCAACAAGGGCGTTGCGAGTAAATTAGCCACGGTTTTCACATCCGGAGTAACATTTCACTAGTCACGATTCTTGGGTGCATTTAGCCACGGCCATTCCATGGGTAATTTGTTTAGTTTTTTTGCTATCATATAAATTAGCCATGGTTTTAATCGTGGCAAAACTGCCCAATTTTAAAAAATATAGATTTTTTGCATATCAATTAGCCACGATTTTAACCGCGGCAAAAATTAAATATAATTTTTTTGCATAATAATTAGCCATGATTTTAACCGTGGTAAAAGTGCCCAGATTTTTTTTAAAATATATATTTTTGCATATAAATTCCAGCTCTTTATATATATATATATATATATATATTGTAATTGTTTCCTTTTTACATATGCTGATATCCTGATACTAATTCCTGAATAATGATGGACATTCACTTATAAATTGACCATTATACACAAGATTGAAACATAATTATCAAAGTTCTGATATTGTTCAATATGTTGTCATAAAAGATAAGGTCCAAACTTTAAATATTCATAAAAGATACCACAAATACTAATGTTAAAAGTTAAAGAAACACCATATATATCATTTGTTCTAAAATATACTAAAGGCTAAGAAGATTAGTTCAAAGTAGGCAATTCACTACCAAATTTAGATTGTAAAAATCTATGAAGAGTTGCCAAGTGATTCTCATTTTGCACAAGCTTTTCTTTGGTCTCTTCATATCCGATCAACTTTTCTTTCAAGATTTCTACCTGTTTCTCAAGGTCTTCAACACGCTGACGAGATAGACTGCTTGAGCTACCAAGATTTACATAAATATTTCTAGACATTCCAAAAGCTTTTGAAGGACAAACATTACCACCTAAACCACGGACACGTCCAGAATGTTCAGATCCAAATACTTTTCCAATGACATTGTTAGGATAAGCTAGTATCTTCAAAGGAATATCATAACTGATAGCAAGTTCCTAATCTTTGGGTAGATGCTCTGATATTTTATCCTACAAGCAAAATATATAAATGACGTCCAGTTAATTTAAAAGTTTTCAATTCCCAATATCCTCATTTTAAGAGAAACTGCAATGTAGTGGAAATAGCATGTCAAGCTTGAGACGAAAATATTTTAAGCTCAGTTAACAGAGTAAACAAGGTCATTGCCCTGAAGGAAGCTCGCTATTAACAATAACATCAATAACTAACTTAGCAAGAACATAACTAATTTCAGAGGTAGCCGATCAATTGATAACTAGCACAGGATAGCATCAGAAGTAACATAACAATTGATAACAAACATTTATGAGACTGCGGTTTTGCAACAACACAAAGAGAAAAACGAATGTCAACTTAGATGTTCAAAAAAGTTATTCACTGCAGATTGAAAATAAAGGAAAAGATATGGCACTTCAAGCAGTTATCAGTGTCACTGCCTTTAACCACAACCAATTTATAAGACACTCAAGTAGGTGAGGACTAGCAATCTTTCAGGATCCAAGTCCATTCACAATACTGAATTGTACTACACAATTTTCAAGTTGCATCAAAATGGTACATCATTTCAACTCTCAATAATTAAAACCATACAGACATCGAACCATGGAATTTCATTGAAGAGAAAATGCTATGAGCTATTATGAACCACGTGGAATCCCTCCCTAACAATGAACTTGAATTTTCTTTCTCTTAAATCTCTTACTAGAAGCTGTAGGATATTTGCATAATAACTTTATACCCTTCAAAATATCAATTCAGCAACTGGTTGAAGCAACTGCCCAACACCCTCATGATTTAACAGTAAGGGAACATTTCATATCTTTAATGCCAAACATTTAGGTTCCTCAATCTCCCATTCTTAAAGTACAGACAACAAGTTTCAAAAATTTACCTAGAAAGGCTTATTAGATTAGAGCAATCAACCATAAGCTTAGAGTGAAAGGTTAAACATTTTAGTGAATGGTTAACAGGGAAATAACTCCTTTTTAGTTAATAGTTAACAAGGAAACAACCCCATCAAACATGTATTTTTGTCACACCTACGACCTTTTGGGCACAAATATTTTACTTCTATAATTTGTTTCTTCAGTTTCTTACCATTTGAGGACCAAAAACGTATACGAATTTCTAGGAAAGACACAATTGTCATATAGTTATGGGGAACTAGAAATCCACTTAAAACACTGTTGTAGTAATATTTTCAAGACTTTTACTCTTCATTATAAATGCAGATACCACATGCAAGATACAAATCGAAAAGACATCTTAGAGATCTCAGAGATAGCAGCCTCTTATCATACCACAACAACACATAAATAACATAAAAGTTTAAGAATCCCCTAAAGCTCAAAACTTGATCCCCAAATACCCAAAATAAACACATAAAACAACATAAAACATCAAGAATCTCCAAACAAACATTCTTGAAACATAATGTACACACA
>NW_025866838.1:0-1920 GCF_002878395.1 Capsicum annuum
TTCCATGTTATAAAAGAAGGACCATTTTAATAAAGACTTCAACTTGATGGATAAGCTACAAAAAGCTATTTCGATTTAACTAAATCATATATGAAGCTACAGTTAAGTATTATACCACATACGAGCCCGGGGTCTGCCCGTCCCCCCCGGTCCTATCTTGAGACCACGCTCGAGCCTGAAACCCGCTCCTCTTCACGCCCAGGCTTGGGTCCGGAGCACGAGGCCTGCCCCTCCCCTAGGGACCATGCCCGAGCCCAGAGCCCGTCCCTCCCCCCGCTCAGGCTCGGGACCACACTCGAGCCCAGACCCCATCCCTCTCCTCGCTCAGGATCGGGAATACGGGTGAGTCCTGGACCAGCCCCTCCCCCCGCCCTTGCCCCACCTCAGGCTCCGGGCCTGCCCCTCCTCCTCGGCCTAAGCTCAGGACCACGCCCGAGGCCGCCCCTCCCCCCACCCCGCTTGCTTAGGATCGAGACCACACACGAGCCCGGAGCCCGCCTGTAACGCCCCAAAATTGGATCCCGAGACGTCACACGGCGCTTAAGGTCACAAGTGACCCCAAGCTAATCCTTCATCTGGCATAACCCAAAGCAACTGAATAAAATACATAAAATAGAAGGAATAATGCGGAAATAACCCGTAACTTAGTCTGACCAACATGAAAGTAAATTTACACGGTCACAATTCTGCTCATATATATACAAATCTGAAACTGAATACACTGACTACTAGTGACTATCTATGAAGCCTCTACTAGAATTGACCAAAGATAGTCGGGTCATGACTCCCAACTACCCCTACTCAATACGACTGAATACAGCAAATACAATACACCTCAAATCTGAACAACTCAAGTCCCTGAATCAAAAGGACTAATCACCTGCCGATCGAGAGCTGCGACCCAGCTGAACATGATATGTGCGCTACAGCTTGTACCTACATTTTGGTAAGAATGTAGCCCATGGAAATATGTGGGACAACACTTTGAAATGTACTGAGTATGTGGGGGTGCATGCAACAATATAAATAGTATAACCAATTCATGAAAACATGCATACGGATAATGATGACTCACTTGGCTTGAGTTATATCAAATCATACTTTTCGTAATTTCATAATAAACAGTTCATATGATAAAATCTCGTAATCCACGTAAATCATTATAAATCATAAATTATGATAAATCATCCTAAATCATCATAAATTATCATATCGTCAAAAATCATCATAGGTAATTATAAATCATCATAAATGACCATAAAACATCATAAACATCTCAACTCTTTGACTCAAATCTCGGAGTGACTCGGTAATTCAAGAAACTTAATCTTATGGACGCGGGAGTTTTCTATAACCGACAACCCCATGTGAGCTACGTGGAATACCAACGTTTGAAATCGCCGTTGGCGGGAGCGTCATACTCTTTGCCAGGAAGTACGACCTTAAAAATGCAATAATCACAATCGGGCTCTCTGGCCAATAATATCATCATCAAACAACCCTACGGTGGCACATAGGTTTGGGAAAATACCAAATTTACCTCTCGGTGCTAAGTACTACTCCCCGACAAGCTCAGAACGCGTTAGAAAATCCACCACAACATCACAAGGGTCTATCATAAAGACCAAATCAAATCTCTTTCTCATTTATCAAATCATATCCATTTGTGGATTCCTAACTCAACACATTTTAGCTCAAAATATTTTAATCCTCCTCAACATCAACAAGGTATCAATGCATTGAACCATAGCCGACTCGACATTTGGACAAGGATATGAAGACTTAATACGGAATATTTTCAACAATTTAACTCATCAAAACCATCCGAAAATACCAAGACTCATTGCAACTTCGATATCAATATACCCAATAACTCAAATCGTCATAAGGAAGCTCAAAATTTGACACATGGCTCGAAAA
>NW_025866839.1:0-1669 GCF_002878395.1 Capsicum annuum
AAGGGGCTGATTCTGCAAGAAGGCACCGCTGTTAGATGCACTCATTGTACTAAAGGTGAAAAATGACAAATATACCTTTAAATTATGATAAATGGTAAATATGTATTCTTCATACTTTGGTTGTATATATATATATGTCTCTACTATTAATGAATACATATATACAGTAATAACATATGTGTACCCAAAATATGATGGTGTTAGAACATACATAGCGAAAGCAATTAACAAGGATCAATCTAACTTACATGAAATCTAGATAACATAATTAAAGAGAGGTTTTAAAGAATGTACTAACCTGTTGAAGCTTTTACAGAACTCATCCAAAGCAATGTTCTCCAAGACTGCAATCTTCTACTAAAATCAGACTAAGCTTTTTCAATCAACACTTGAGTGACAAATGTAAATTCATTTTTCAGAAGGATGATTCTGATAAAAACCTTAGCCCTATACTTATACACAATTTCAATTGTGTAACTGTTAGGGCACTACTTCACCATCAATATCCCAGAAATGTTTTTCCCATTAAACACCACAAGCTTTTTTTCATAAATAAGTAAAATATTTATATATTTAAATATCAAAACGTTTTACCAAAAATGTGAAAACTTTTTACTATTTTAATGCTAACGTTTATTCTTATTTTATTCTGAGTTGATTAATTAATCTGGCATAGCAGAGACCATAGATTTATAAATCAAGGCTTCCAATTATGATATTAATTCGTAAAATGAATGAATTCTCATATCACAATAAATTATAAATTATTTTACTAAAAATATGTAATTGCACTCCTCAATTTTATTTCAAAATCTACCACAACATCTTATTTAAATTCCATATTAGAATTAACGACACCAATTAATTAAATCTAATTTGCTAAAAAATTTAATTTACTAATTAATTTAATTCATTATTATAATGCTTAACTTATTTTACATGACAGATATAAAATCCACATGCAAGGTTTTCACGTGAAAACTTATAAGTAATCATAAAGAGGTGACTTCTATCTCAAGTCCGAGACGTGGATTAGAGAATCCAAATGGATTTAGATATAGCTATAGGTGAAAAGATTTCCTCATAGTCAATTTCTTACTTTTGAGTAAACCCTTTTGCAACAAACCTAGCCTTAAAAGTTCGCACTTTTACATCCACACCTTTCTTTTTCTTATATATCTATCTACAAACAATGGGTTTGACTCTCCCAGGTAGTTCTACAAGTTTTTAGACTTGATTGGAATACATAGACTTCATTTCAAATTTCGTAGCAGCAATCCACATTTTAGCATCTTTGTCATGTAGTGATTCGGCGTAATCAAGGGGTTCTATATTAGGTTCCCCAGGGATTTTATCATACGATTCTCCCAAGAGCGCAAATCATAAAGATTTTCTAATAATTCTCATACTATGGTGACTAGTCACTACAAGATCTACTATATCTGAAACTAAATTCTGAAAACCTTGAATGTCATCCTGTACAATGGCAGGTTGCTCGACATTTTCCTAAACATTTTTCTTCACAATTATAGGTTGCTCGCTCAATATTACTCCTACTACTTTGAGGTAGCGTGATGTCAAGTACTTTCTCTTATGCAACCAATTGTCGATTGAAATTTCTTTCACTACATGGATGCAGTGGTATGTCAATAATGATTTTTAAAATTTG
>NW_025866840.1:0-2693 GCF_002878395.1 Capsicum annuum
AGAGTTTCTTTGACTCTCCAAAGGATCCAACTTCTCACCAAACGATGTCATATTTGAGCCTAATCTATCAAGACCTGCATTCATTATATCCACTTCACGGGAAAGAGTTTCAATCCTGGCCAAAATAGCACTAAGAGCATTATTATCCATTGTAGCCAAAAGTTACCTACAAAACACAAATAAGTTAATTGTACAAAGGGGTGACGTGACAGCCTTTGATTGGTTACGGATAGTGACGTGGAATCCTTGGAATGGTTGTGCAATTTGAAAAATTTAGTGTTTTTCCAACTTATGGAAGAGTGAATTCGTTTTGGAGGGGAAATACACAAGTTTTAGAAACTTTTCCACATTCAAAATAGGTTGACTTTCTTTGCACCTTTTGGGCAAAACACCTTTTTTGAAGGGTTGTTGGCTCTTTCCTCTTTTGGTTAGTCTTGAAAAGTCCCCTTATTCCCTTTTGGTAACTAGTATTTTTGAAAGCCCTCTTTGTCCCTTACTACTTTGGTATAGTCTTGGAACTTGTTTCAAGATAAACAAGAAGACTACACTCTTCCACTTGGTCTTAAGATCAAACATTACTTATTGAAGGTTCTTCTTGTCTCAAGACATGAAGATTGGCGAAGAACACCAAGAACCTTCAACAAGATTTGAAGATCAAGGTTCAAGTTGAACCTCCCAATAACAACAACACCTCTTCAACACAAACCCACAACCATAATTCCAACAACACACCTTTAAATGTTCGAATTTTGAATCCACCACCACAACAACAAGACCAACAACAATTCGGCCCAACCTTTGAATCCACACAACAATAACACAAGTAGGAGTTCAACTTGGATCTTGACTCTATTAGTGTTAGGGAAGAACAAAACAACACTAATAACACGCAAGACTCACGAAATTTACCTAGATCTAGACTCAAACAACAAATCTCGTCCAAGACAACAACAAGAACAACAACTTTCTCGGCCAAGACAATAACAAGAACAACAACTTTCTTGGCCAAGAACACCAAACTCAAGAACACAACTCTTTTTGTGAGATTTTCGACCTTGGACACCTCTGCTAGTGTTAGGAAACAAATATCCAACACTAGAACACACAAAACACACAAAAATCACAAGAAAACTAGGCTTAAAATTTTGCCCTAAATACAAAAACGTGGACAGATTACTATTTTGAGTTTTTCAATTTTTTTTCAACATTTTTTTTTAATTTTAAATGAACAAACCCAAGATTGATCTCGTGGAAATGAAATCAATGATGGCTTTGATACCAAATAATAACACACGGTATCCACAAGAAAAAAACAGTCCACAAGTGACCCCCAAATACCCATAACAAGCAAGACATAAAATGACACAAGAAAGCAAACACAAACTTAATGATTAAGAAGATAGATAACTTGACACAAGGGAAACATGTGAAGTAGTAACTAAAGAGTGTATTAAACTCTAAAACCCCTACAAAATACGTTTATAAGCACCAAGTTCTTACGACGATATAAGAGCGGAGTCCACCACTCAAGCACCAACGTTTCTAACAAACAAGCAATCACAAGAGATTCCACCTTTGAATGCTATCCTAGTTACAAGTTTTGGTTTTGTGCCTCAAGGAGAGAGGACCTGGTGTTTCAAAAGTTCAAGACTTATAATAATCATTAACTAAAGAGCTAAAGACCTAAACTAGTCTATTTATAGACTTAGTACAAAAGTAAGATGAAATGACCAAAATGTCCCTTTAATGAATGGCTTCAAGTAGGCGCACTTGAAGTGCTATGTATGGACTATTTTAGTGTCCATTTAGGTGCTCCTTTGCACTTCATTTGCATCCACCAAGTCTCGGGTCCAACACGCACTCTCTTAAGTTCATATCCGTGATTATTCTTGTATCATAACTTATTTATTGATATAGACAATAGATAACATTGTTTCTTATCACTTGATCCTCATGCTAAAAATAAATGTTTTAGTTTATTTGCTCAATGAAATCAAGAGAATTGTATTATATTTTTTTCTACCCTTTAGTGTTAAATAATTATATAAAGTAACAGGGGGCCTTGGGCTCTAGGTGACAAAAGAGTTTTAAAATAAAGTGTGGGTGACACAAGTCTTAATAATTGAGTGGCGGTAACAATTACTTTATTAAGGATTAAGAAAGTAAGAAAAGTTTGAAAACAACCCACAAGTTTTTTAATTTACACTTTGATCCAATGTAAAACCTAATATAACTAGAAATGGAGGGGAAAAAAGGCACGTTTCTCTCTCTTCTCATTTATTGGAGTTTTCTGTCTCTTCGTGATTTTTGTTGTTCATTGTTGTTATTGATTTATTCATGATCTTATTCTTTATTATCATCATCTTGTTCTTCATTATCATCTCTTCTTGTTCATCATCATCATCTTGTTGTTGTTGAACATTTTTGTTACCGCTACTATTGCTACTTGATCAAATTTTTTTAGGTCAAATTGTATTCGTATATCACTTGAGAATTACTTATAGGTGATTTTAGTAAGTAAAATTATAATTTTTAGTTGAATTTCTCATCTGGGTGTATCTGCTACTGCTATTTTTTCAACAATAGATAAAACATGGAACGTGAATCCAACAGATGAGTAATTTGTTGCACAGATGAGTAACTTGTTGCAACATATTGACTAATCTGTTGCAACATATTGACTAATCTGTTAC